>NC_034176.2:57672859-57720359 GCF_002021735.2 Oncorhynchus kisutch
CCCACAACATGGCGGCCCCGCCTGGGAGTTGTCAGTCACTCCTGTGTCAGAACCCCGTCGCCTGGGCCAAAGTCCACGGCGACAGGTGAGAGAGGGACAGCAGCCTGAGTCGGCGCGCGACAACCTTTGAGCGGCAGAGGCAGGTGATGGAGAGGCGCTGCGGTGTGGTGGACCCTGTCATCTCATCATGGGAAACGAAGGCTCTTTGAGGCTGGTGACAGATTAAAGGTCGCAGGTGTCTGTTGTGCCGTGGCGGTGGGTGTTGGAGCAGGCAGGTGGCATGGGGAGGGGGGAGGGGGTCTGCAAGCAGGGACATAAGTCACAAGCATGAAATGCCTGTCGGCACGACTGTTACCCATCAATCAGTTGTGTGGGAAAGGACCGGATGACGAGTACAACCGGTCCCCTCTCTCCACCTTTGTCACTCTCCGGACACCCGTCCATCTTATTCTCTGCTTCCTTGTCACCATCATTCTGTCGCTTTTTCTCCTCCCTTTCCCAAACCTCTCTCCATTTGTCAGACAACTGATTTGACATGATCACCGATCAGTTGACTTCGTTTTTCATTTTGAATGTATCATTGTAGTTGATAATCCTTTTCTAAGACTTTTTCAATCTTCTTCATTTGTTCTGCATAAGTTGTTGCTCCATACAGTCATGCCTGCATTCCCATTGAAATACAACTTGGCAGGGCCCTAATCAATTCAAATCAAATGAAAGAAAGAAACTGGAACAATGGTTTCCATGGAAATAGTGCATAATGCTCTTGTGTAAACAATATATGACACATGAAAAGTTTGTTTCATTTCTGCCTGAAGAAATGACATCTTGATTGGGTAATATACAGCAGATCTTCATTGTAGAGAAATTCTGAGCAGCTTCCATCCACTGGCATGGGCGGATAGGAACATAAAGGAAATGTTCTCAGAGGCCATGCTCATGCTGTGAGAGTTTTTCCCTCTCCACCCAGCAAAATGATTCCTTTTATACTGACTGAGGAGTGGAGGAGAGAGTAGCAGACAGACAGACAAGACCGACAGACTACAGACGGACTCCCGACAGACAGACTACAGACAGACAGACAAGACTGGCCGACGGACGGACAGAGCACGCTGGCTCGGTAGAAGAGTCCGTCTCTGTCAGTCTGTCAGAGTGAGTCGCTCCTCTGTCCTGTCTCTGCGTCCACTAGCTCTGAGCAGAGTGGAGCGTGGGAGGAATGATGAACGACAACATACTGTGCCCACATTTGAGGCCCTGTTTGTCTTTCCGCTGTTAGACGCGCTCACATCCACGGGAACATTTCAATAGAGATGGAGCGGGAGGGTGATTGGTGAAAGAGACAGATGGGAAGACCGTGGGGCTTATATCTCCGTGTGTGTGAATGTGTGTGTGTGTGTGTGTGGGAATGTGTTTGTTTTTGCATCTCTATGACTGTTTGCTTTAAATAAAGTACAGTTCTTTATGTGTGTACTATCGTACACAGCACGAGTGATTCTGAGAATGGGGGGGATGAGTGGGAGTCTGTGGGAGTGGGAGCATGGCCGTCTGTTTACCTTTATGCGTGTTCCCGTGTAGAGGAGAGTAAATCGATCAGTGTAAAGGTCTGGAAGTGTTCTTTACATTTACAGGCCTGCTAGATTTGAAGGCCACAAATTGTACAGTATAGTTAGTTTACTGTGGGTATAAAACAAATCCTATTTACTTAACAGCAGTAATGGACCGTCTTCTGTTCTGTCATTACTATCTGGAGCTTGTGTAACATAGCCAGTCCTGGAGCTTGCTCTAGGGGTCCCAGTCTAGGGTTCCCAGTCTAGGGTTCCCAGTCTATGGTTCCCAGTCTATGGTTCCCAGTCTAGGGGTCCCAGTCTAGGGGTCCCAGTCTAGGGGTCCCAGTCTAGGGGTCCCAGTCTAGGGTTCCCAGTCTAGGGGTCCCAATCTAGGGGTCCTGGGCCAAGGGTTAGCCAATGGAATAGACTGAGAACAGACATAACTACCCTCCGTCGTGCACAATCCCTATTTCCTATATGGCTTTGTGTCTTCAGTGTCATTTTGTGGACTGTAATATACTGTATGTGCAATAATCAGTGGCCTTGAGTGTCAGCCCTGAAACTGCAAGGTTGGGGGGGGGGGTCATACCAAATACAACAAAAAATGGGACCTGATGCCTCTCTGCTCGGCACTCAGCAATCAGGAGATGGATTGTGGGTAAGGCCTTATGACAGACTAGCGTCTTGTTTATGGGGTGTGCTGTACTTGTACATCAAGCTGTCTCATGCTAGGTAAACAGGAGATATGGCTGCTACCCCTATTGGCTGTTCTGGCTCGGAGCAGCCTTACTTACTGGTAACTTTTTAAATGTACATGTATGACAGGAGTCCTCTCACTTGGCAATGCAGATGTCTGTGTTAGGATACACATGGTTTGGTCTGTATGATTTTTGTTTAGGTGACATGTACCGTATGTGCATTATGTGTAAATTGCATTAAGCCTCTTACCGGTGGGCTGTGATAAAAGGAAACTGAAACCGCGCTGTTGTCGAACCGCATTGTTTGATTGGTCGACAAGATGAAAGATGCCCTTCGGGGTAAACGGTGCGCGGCGGGCCGCTCAAGACTTTTGGGACCGCCACGGCCACATGCAAAACTGCTGGTGTTTTGCCGCCTGGCAGCCTACTCCAGTTGAAGTCTATGAGACCTTCGCCGCTTGCCGCCGCCCGTCTGTGATCGTCTTTACGCGTGAATCAACCAGGGGGAAAGAACGTGACCGGTGTGAGATTAAGGTGTTCATGCGTTATTTGTGTATTCTGTATTTGGCGTATGTACTGTATAGTTCTATCTACAATATACAGTAGGGGGTTGTTTGTGTGTTTGTATGACATGCTGGGCTTGGTTGATTCTCTCCAGAGTTCCTCACAACGCTGTCATCCAAGTCACTCGTTCTTTCACACTCCACCCCAGCCACTTTGTGTTATCCCTCCACTGTGACAGGCTGCCAACAGCTGTTTACCAACTGCTATCTCCTTAGAATTTGGAATCAGAACTCAGGTTGTCTCCACCGAGGCCCAACATATCATACACTCAACCAATTCTGTTTTTACCCTCCCAACAACAGCTTCATAACATGCATTCATCAATCTGTTTGAAATGTTAAAGTGTTTCAAATGTGACAAGTCTGCAGCCTGGTGTGTTGTTCACTCATTTTCGCTCTCACACCCTGGATTGTCGCTGGGGAGACGCGAGGAAAGGTGTTGACTTTGGGATGTCTCTCTCTCTCTCTCTCTCTCTCTCTCTCTCTCTCTCTCTGTCAACAGCTACCGGACCTTCGTCTCGGAGGACGCCGGGCCTAACACCCTGGTTGCCACGGTGCTTGCCAAGGACCCCGATGGCGATGGAATCACCTACAGAATCACAACGGGCAACGACGAGGGCAACTTTGTTATCGACAGCCAGAAAGGTGAGACATATTGTTTACGCCCCTCCCGTCCTCTTCCTCAGTGAGTCCCGCTGCTCTCCCTCTTCCCCGTCCCTTCTTGTAGATATTTCACTAGACCGGTGAAATGAACTGTCATGAGACACACTTTAGCTGTTGTTTATTTTTAGCGCGGATTATTTTGTCATTACAGATGTCATCAAAAGGTTTGCTCCAATGTCCCGCCTTAAGGCCACCAAGGAAGCCATTTGAAATTGAAAAGTGTGTTAAAAGGCCTCAACTAATTTCATAGCCCTCCCACCCTGGGTAAATTGCACCATTGAATCTGCATATCACATTAAAGGGTAATAAAATGACTTTGACAAATTCAATTCATCTGGATCGTCAAGGTGCAATTTCCTTTGTTAATTTCCACTGACGGTAACTGTCCGCAGAAAGGGGAGATTTCTCAACCATATAAATAAATAAATGCCATATAACCCTGACTGGTACACAAAACTAATAAACTGCTATTCATCCATGTCACTTCAATTGCTTTAAAAGGCTGCAGAAGCACTCTGTCACTGTCCTCACACATTTGGGTGGCATTTTGTTCTGCGTTGTGTTTCTGCCTCTAGCATGCATATTGTAATGTGTAACTATTATACATGGTAAAATGTTTTCATGCACATCCCATGGAGCCCCTGTGATAGGCTTCGAGCTCCTTCCTGTTCACGGTCGTGTAACTGTCAGAACGGTCCTACTTAGCATCAGTGTATACATCCTGCAGCTACTGTATGACCAGTTTACACACTACTATTGGACCCTATCATCTCTTACACTCACCTATGGAGCTGCCTGGGCTCGCTAGAGGGGTTTAACCCTTGTATTACTCACATCGTTAAACTGATGATTTGTTTTATATCTTTTTTAAACTATTTCAAACTATTCCTCACAGCTTCTTATTTCGCTCAGATCCTTCACTGTTCATACCCATATACCGCAGCACTCGTTAGTTTAGGAGGCGAAGAACATATTCCACACACACACACACACACACACAAGCTCCACCCACATCTCATCACTCTCCCTCCCTTTTAGAGATCAGAGTATTTTATTACTTCTTCTCCACGGATCATCAAATCTCCTCCACTTTCGCGAAATGTCCTCAATCATTCATGGGAGATTTTTTTTTCTCGGGGACAGATGGGCTGTGTTAATTTGACTGTAACTCAGCGTAGAATACGTTTCCTGAGATTTAATACCGTTTCAAGAATTCAAACAGCAAAGTCAATAAGATGATCACCCTCTTTTTGTATTAAAGACATAAATACGGAGCTTCCGTTCTCAGCACGCGGGGGGGGAGGAATGTTTACTCCGATAAACAGGTAGATCATGTCTACGGTTAATGGGAACGACCCTTCTCCTTTATCCTTTTTATTGCGTCGTTGTTTGTCTGTGAAGAGCTCATATTGAAGAAGTGTTCTAATTCATCTGCAGGCTGATGAAGAAATCCCCAATGGTGTATGAGTCGTAATGGTTCATCATGCCGTCCTCCCTCAGTGCCACTAGTTTAGTGGGAGTTTTGCCGTGCTTGTGATGTGAGGTTTATATAACCCCCCCCCCCCCCCCATTGATTCACCCCATACTTCACCCCTTTCTCCCTAGGGGACAAATGTAGTCGTTCCTCCCTCAGTTTCTCTGCCTTTCATGGCTTCATCCCTCTGTTTTGGGGCCAGACGATGATTAGAGTTGGCGTTGAGAGAGGGGCATCGGCTCCCCATCCCTCCCCCTTGCCAACCCCCTCCCCTCCATCATACGAAGCGACGTGTGCTCAGTGACCCCTGGAGAAACATCTTCTCCATCTTTGATCTGCGATGATATGTGCTGGCCGAGTCTCACCGACCATGTTTAGCAGGGTGAGCAAGTGCTGTGACGCACGCTACTGTATGCCTCGGCCTGCCTGACCCAGCACGGTGTCACACACACACACACACATGCTTGGACACGCGCAAACACACACACATACATGTATACAAGCCCACACACATATACATTCTTTGACACACACCCTTGCGCACAAACATCAATTCCCTCCCTCATGCACTGCGGGGACACATATCTTATCGAATGGAAGGGACAGGGACTATATGCTTTTTTCTTGGAATGTTTTAAAACCTTTTTTTCCTTCTATCTCTCAACTCTGGCTGAACCTTTTTCGGAGCAGTCTTTGAAGTCTTGTCGAGATGTTGCCATCTTAAGACATTCTCCTCCAGATAGATACTGATGTACGGTAGGCCTCGCAGGCAGTTTTTTTGTTCAATTTGTCACATTCTTCCACAATGTTTTGGTTTGATGTTCCTGAGTGCACACCCAGGTGTGTGCATACACTAGGTGTGTGTTCGTGCGTGACTATGTGTTAATACTACCCCATGTGGCACGCATGTGCAACATAATTCTGTGTGTGTGCAGAGCCATTGTCTCCCTGGGCTGCTGGGAGTATGTGACATGTCCTCCTGAGGCTACACGCTCTCCTTCAACAGGCTCTCTCTTATAGGAACAGCTCCCTGGCCTGTGGTGCAGCTAGTTTGTCTCTTATAGGAACAGCTCCCTGGCCTGTGGTGCAGCTAGTTTGTCTCTTATAGGAACAGCTCCCTGGCCTGTGGTGCAGCTAGTTTGTCTCTTATAGGAACAGCTCCCTGGCCTGTGGTGCAGCTAGTTTGTCTCTTATAGGACCAGCTCCCTGGCCTGTGGTGCAGCTAGTTTGTCTCTTATAGGACCAGCTCCCTGGCCTGTGGTACTGCTAGTCTGTCTCTAATAGGACCAGCTCCCTGGCCTGTGGTACTGCTAGTCCAGGCCGTCCACCCTGGTGAAACCAGTCATTCTGACAAACTCTCCCAGGCAGCCTCCTCCATGGCAGTTAGTGGCCCATCCTCACCACACATGCCCTGCCCCCACGCTGTCACATCATATTATAATTGATTACATTTTCCTCTTGGCACAGCCGTGCTACCATAGCGCTCGTATCCTGCCTCATTTCGTAGACAGGATGTCTCCTGATTCCCTATGGCTGGTTGTTGTGTGGCCCTCAGCATCTCACCCCTCCTCTCCCCCTCCACTCTCCCCCCCCCCCCCCCTCCCCCTCTCACCCTCCTCTCCTCCTCCTCTCACCCTCCTCTCTCCCTCCTCTCACCCTCCTCTCTCCCTCCTCTCACCCCTCCTCTCCCCTGACACTCAGTGTCTTTCATGTCACCCTGTTAGGCAGAGATAGACAGACCATACTGGTCTCTAAAGAGCAACACTGTTAGGGTGTAATATGATTCCATCCAACGCAGACCTTGTGAAAGCCATGGAAATGTTTACAGCACCCAGTGCATTTCCAACGGTTGCATCTGTGCCTGTTTGAGTCTTAGAAGATAAGACAGAATGTATTAAGTGTGTCTGCAACCCACACACACGGTTAGCAAACACCAAAGGCCTGATGGATGGAACATAAAAAATAAAATAGCATTCGGGAAGAGAGAGGGGGGGGAGAGGGATGGAAATCTGACGCCCACATTAGGGTTACGGCCGATTGGAAGTGAAGAAAAAGTCACCAAGGCACCGAGGGGAGGGGACCTTCACCGCGGAGGTTATACGAACCTCAGTCACACGGACAATAGACGTACGCCATCCTTTGTTGTTCCATGCACCACCGAAGGTGGGATTGACAACTGCCTTTGTTGGATGCAGTCACACGCTGGCCAAGTGTCAAAGACACTGGGAGAGATGTTGAGGAAGAGAGCGACACGGCTGTTCTACACACCAGATGTGTCAGTCATGAAGAAAGGAGCACAAGCAGACCCTCCGGGGTTGAATTCAGTTCATGCTGTTTCATATACCGTAAAAGGGAAAACCAAGGGCACAATGTGTCCAAAGCGGATAGAACAGCATGTTCTCGCTTTTGATGCCCTATATAAAGTCAGTCAGGAGACCTGGTGAACGCAGAGGTCCTCTTGTTCATGGTGAGGTCATAACTTGTCTCTGATTGGTTGTTGCAGGTCTGATCCGTCTGCGCTCCAGCCCACCTCCCAGACTCCAGGGTGTAGAGTACGTCCTGAACGTCACAGCGACCGATGACAACGCCTCTGGCGGCCCCCGGGCCCTCTCGTCCACCGCCCAGGTCATCGTCGGCGTGGACGACGTCAACAACAACAAACCTGTCTTTGAGAAGGTAAGCTTAGGTTCTCATTGTCAAGGTTCTGATATCTGTTTGGCTCTGACCACACTCATTACAGCTCATTGTGTTTCCCAGCCTCTGTCTCTCGGACTTTACTATGGGGGCGTACTATTAAAATGAAATAAAGGTGTTGGCGGAGTTCTGAGATGAGCATCAGGACTCTCCTGTTGACTTCCGGACCTTAGACATTCTCTCTCCTTCCAAATCGCTCTCGTTTCTCAGTTCCTCTTATCTGCTTATTGCAGCTCCCTCTCTCTCTCTCTCTCTCTCTCTCTCTCTCTCTCTCTCTCTCTCTCTATCGCCTCTATTTATTACCTCTCCATCTCCTTCCTCCAGAGGTGTGATTAGCCGGCCGACCCACTCTATTTCTAGATCATCTAAGGGTTTTTAATGAAGTGTTTGAAAGATATGCCGAATCATCACAGCCCTACCTGTTTTCTGCCGATGTTTCAATTTTAAATTACATGAGTTTTGCATTTGAGAAATTTGGAGCTAATTGTGGCCTCGCACAGTAAAGCTAAATAACTCCCCGTAGTCCTGGGAGCATTTTGTACGTGTGCGTGTTTCACATGTTAGGCTGCTAGATCAGCTTCAACCTTTTCATGTGCTCTCACACACAGCTCCCACAGGACTCCATCGGGCTTTTGCTTTTGTGAATTGTTTTAGTTTCTATTTATCTGCGCTAACATGCTCAAACTATAGTTGAACTGAGGTGCGGACAAGACTTTTCCACAAAAGGGAGGAAAAAAGTCCAAAGAGAAAGTATTTCAAAAATAAAACACAGCTGGACCACTTTGCCTGTGTGCTCAGTTTTTTCCTCCTCTGTGCAGGCAGCAAACAGCAGGCGGAGAGAAGAGAGAAAGATGCTTTTATGTGGTTTTGTGCCCTTGGCCCTTCTGCTCCTGTGTGTTTGGCTGAGGTTCAGGCAGTTCCTGTGGATGTGTGAGCATCAGTTACTCAGCGACTCCTAAGAGAAGGGCCCCTCCTGGGCCCTTGGGTTGTCTGTGAGAGTGCCATGTCCTGAAGCTTCCTAAGAGGGGGGTAAATGCGGCTGGAGAGGGAGGGAAGGGGGGGGGGGGGGGGGTGGCACGGTTTGAGTTTGAGATCCACCACAGCTCCTCTCATCCCTGACTGGGACTCCCTTAGGGACACCTGACCTCTGAAAACACATTGAACTTGGGCCTAGAAAGACTTTGACTAATGGTTAGAGGAAGGAGTGGCAGAGGAGAGGGAGGAGAGGGAGAGGAGGGTGGAAGATGAGCTCCCTTGTCATTAATTAGATGTCAGAAGTAAGCATCAAAGACGAGCTGCTGAATTGATCTGGGATCTCCTTTTTTTTGAGAGAGAAACGCTGTCTCTGTCTGAGGCCAAAATGAGCCATCTGATGATGGCAGAGAGACGGGATTTGGAAGATTTGACTGTTTTCCCTTCACACACACCGAGCAAGCGCTCAGATGACGATGAGGATAGAGGGAAGGTGTGTGGGCGTCGGAGCACATCCGATTTATCCAGGCTTACTCCGTATCTCTGTGGATCTGCTTCGATGGAAATGATTCAAGGCCGCTTTAATTATAAAACACAGATGAATCTCTACAGAGCAAAACATAGAGGGATTAATGAGAGACAGTTCCTTCCTCAAGCCCCCCCCTCTCTCTACTTCTTCACTTCTCCTTTTCTGTAACTCCTTTCAATGATTCACTCCTATCTCTCCGCCCTCGTTCCACTGTCCTCCTCCCTTTTCCCCCTCCTCTTTGACTGTTTCAAAACTGTCTCCCATCCCTCTCTCTTTCATTCCCTTCCACAAATGTCCTTAATATACTGAATGACCTTTTTCTTTAATTTCATCCCCTTCTATGCATCCTAATTTATCTCCCTCTGTCATTTGGTAACTGGCATTCCTACATTACCCATCTTCTTCTCTCTCTCTCTCTCTCTCTCTCTCTCTCTCTCTCACTTTCTCCCTCTATGCCACTATCCCTGTACCTCTCCCCCTTTCCCCCTCAGTGCCAGCAGTACCGGGAGCGGACCACGGTGCTGGAGAACCAGCCTGCGGGGGCGTTCGTCCTCCAGGTCCATGCCGTGGATGCAGACGAGGGCTCTAATGGGAGAGTCACCTATGGATTCATGCACAAAGACAGCACTGTGCCTGCCTTCATTATCCACCCAGACACGGGTACGGTAGAGTCCAACTTCACTGTTTGTTGTGGACCCTAGTAGCATCCCCATAGTGTTCATGTCATCCGGTACCTAAAGGGTTGAGTCTCTGCAGTCTCGCTGGTGTTTCTCAGTCTCTCTTTCGATGGTCTCTTTCTCTCTCTCTCTCTCTCTCGCTCTCTCTCTCTCTCTCTCTGTCTCTCTCTCTCTCTTTCTCTCTCTCTCTCTCTCTCTCTTTCTCTCTCTCTCTCTCTCTCTTCTCCTCCTCTCTGGATTGCTTTGGGAACAGTCTTGAAGTATTTCATGAATTCCAAAGTTCAATCTAATTCCCTTTAATGACACCCTTTCAAAATGTGCCAGCGCTCAAAAGGGGAAGAAAAGACAGCATTTACATTTTTTTCTCTCACAAAGCCCTCTTTTAAAAATGAATTGCTTCATGAAATGTAACTGTTCAGTGGACATCAATCATTAACCTTTTATAGGAGAGAGAAAGGAGTGAAAGGAGAGGGATTGGATTTGCATGAACTGTGAGGAATCCTCAGAATGGCTTTGATTGAATTCAAGTGCACTTTCCAAAAAACACCAACACTTGATCATAAACCTTACTAGCACATCCATTACAGTGTATGCACGTCCTTCATTTGTTCATTGAGTTCTGTAGTTGCATTACATTACGTTTGCTAACATGATAAATCGGATTCATTCAGTGGCACAGCTAAGCCGAAATTGTATAAATACTAGCCTACACCCTGGCAGTAATAGCATTTGAGATTTGTTTTGTTGTGTCCGGTCTGCCTCTGTCCGTTGTCCATAGCAACCACTGTATAACACGGTTCCCTCAGGTGCGATTGTGACGTCCAGGAAGTTTGACCGCGAGCGTCAGCGGGAGTACGCGGTGACGGTGACAGCTACGGACCAGGCAGCAGATCCCCTCATAGGGATCTGTCAACTCAACATCCTCATTCTCGATGAGAACGACAACAGCCCCAAGTTTGAGAACCTACGCTACGAGTGTGCGTGCTGGGGATCACACCCTCCCACACACCCACACACACACACACACAATCAAGTCCTACTGTTGATCCAGTAGTATTTGCAGATCATGTCATGTCTACCATGTTAATGGTTCATTGACAACACCACATCTGTGTTGTTCTCGCCCAGACATAGTTTAATCAGCATCATTTTTTTCCTCCAGCCAATTGAATATGACGTGTTGTCTTCCCCACAGACTTCCTTCGGGAGGACACAATGATTGGCACCAGTTTCCTGCGTGTGGCGGCCCACGACGATGACTACAGCACCAATGCCGCCGTCACCTACTCCATGTCTAAAGAGCAGCCAGAGTACCTGAGGGTGAACCCCTTAACCGGCTGGGTCTACGTCAACCAGCCCATCTCACAGGTCAGGAACACAACCCTAACCCCTAACCCCACCACACAACCCATCTCGGCTGCACGTTAAGTCATCCAGCCCTGTGTGTCATTGGTTGAGGTGAGGACGCGCTACGGAGAATAATTCCAGCTTCAGCCAGAGTATCGAGGAAGTCTAATAGCTCTTTGAAAGAGTCTTTATAAAGCCAGCACATATCTAACAAGCTAATGTTTGAGAGCTTTTTAGCCCTTTTCTTCACCGGGTAGTCTGTAAATGTCCCTCCTCAGGGGAGAATGTTTTATCACAAAGCAGGAAATGGGAAGCCTGGTGTAGCGAGGAGGTGTTATTATGAGTGCTCCTAGGGAAGCTGTTGCTATGACTACAGAGTTCCTCTGTCAGCAGAACGCTGTTGGGCAGCATTCTGTCAGTCATCAGTGATGAGACAGTGTCATTTACGTTCACCCGTGGGCCAAATACAACCAGCATGTGTCCCTGCCCCTGTGACACTCCCTGACCTCTCGCTGTAAACTTATCTACATGATCACAGAGAGGGCTTATGTTTCATTACTTCTCTAGCTTTCCTGCCTCTTCACCCCAGTCTAAACTGCTATTATTTCAGTCAGCATGTGTCATGTAACAGCTATGTTGTTGCTATGACTACAGAGGACCTACATCACCCGGGAGATAGTTGCCACAGACGGGGGGAACCGGAGCAGTTCGGTGGAGCTGTCCGTCACCATCACCAACGTGAAGAACCAGCCTCCGCAGTGGGACAGGGACAGCTATGATGTGGTCATCCCAGAGAATACCGTCAGGGACACACCCATAGTGGTAAAATGGGGACCGGGACAAACAGGCTATATCCCAAATGGTATTCTATTCCCTATGTAGTGCACTACAGGGCTCTGGTCAAAAGCAATGCACCGAGTAGGCCATAGGGTTCCAGTTGGGATGCAGAGGTACTGTGTGGGTGGAATGTGAGGGGAAATATATGACGTCATGTTTTAACATACACATGGGGTTATATGTCCTGGGGGTGGTAGAGGGACATAGGGGTTGTCTTAGGGCAGAGTTGAACATGGATCATGATGGAATACAAATTTGGATGAGTATGGAAGATGTAGCCTGAAACAGGTATTCTGAGGTACATGGGGTTAGAGAAAGGGGAGTCAAGGGGATGTTAGGACATGATGACACACATTAGGATAGGTACATATTACAGATTTGGGGCTGGTAACTTGAGAGAGGTATTTTGAGCTGTGAACCAGTATTTACCCAGGGCTTCAAAGCAAATGAAAGCATTATGGAGTAGACTTGCTTGATCTAACATTAAAGTTGTTTCTTTACGGCTCTTACTTTACTGTACCGTACAAACACCACAACACCGAATGACACTAGCTGCATTTACCATGTCTCTGCAGTAATGCACAGTAATGCGTATTATGACGTACTGTATGGACACCAAGCTCTTATGGTCTACGGCAAAAACGAGAGTAGATAATTCCCTCAGGGCTCAACCTCCATCCCTACTTTTCCATCTTCCCTCTCTCTGGCACTTGCTGTGTCCTGGGATAGCCCTATATCCTCATGGCATCTTACTCCAGCCAACACCCCCCCTCCCCCTGTTCCCCCTCTCCCTACCCATGTCCAGACTCATCCTCCATCGCCTCTATTTTAAGCCAACCACTTCATTACTTCTACGAGCCAGGCTCTGGCAATCACGAGCCCTGGATTATTCATAGACATTTGCTTTTATTTTTTAACTAAAGCATTGAAAATTAATTTGCTGAATTTCCTCTCTATCATTTATATGCTATTAAGGCTATTAGAAATGCATGATGCATTAATTCACACCACACAGAGAGAGAGAGGAAGAGAGGAGGAGAGAGACAGAGAGAGAGAGTAGAGAGAGAGAGAGAGAGAGAGAGAGAACGAGAGAGAGAAGAGAGAGAGAGAGAGAAGAGAGACGGGAGAGAGAAGAGAGAGAGAGAGAGAGAGAGAGAGAGAGAGAGAGAGAGAAGAGAGGAGAGAGAGAGATGAGAGAAGAGGAGAGAGAGAGAGAGAGAGAGAGGAGAGAGAAGGAGAGAGAAGAGGAGAGGAGAGAGAGAGGGAGAGAAGAGGGAGAGAGTAGGGAGAGAGAGAGAGAGAGAGAGAGAGGAAAAATCTCTCTCTAAGTGATAAGCAAGATAAATATTGGAGATTTAATGGGCCACAGTCGGTTGTAGTTGATCTGTAGAGCTGCTTGTTTTGCAGGCGGCCTCGCCTAAAGCTGAGTAGAGCATACAGGCAGTCACCGAGGTGTGAATTGACTGCTAGTGTCCTCAGTTTCCCCTGTCTCTGTCTCCTCTCTGAACCCCAGACTATCAAGGCCACCTCTCCACTGGGGGACCCTAGAGTGACCTATAACCTGGAGGATGGGATGGTGCCGGAGACCAACATGCCTGTACGCTTCTATCTGACCCCTAACCGTGAGGACGGCTCTGCCTCCATCCTGGTGGCTGAGCCCCTGGACTATGAGACCACCAGGAACTTCATACTGAGGGTCCGGGCTCAGAATGTGGCTGCAGTCCCCCTGGCTGCCTTCACTACGGTCCATCTGAACATCACAGGTGACACAGAGCAATGCAACCTGCTCATAAAACAACCCATAATACTATCCCCTTTTACTTCCATCCCAGCAGTCTTGACTCAACAATGACTGTATACAACCATTTCTCTCTCTCTCTCTCTCTCTCTCTCTCTCTCTCTCTCTCTCTCTCTCTCTCTCTCTCTCTCTCTCTCTCTCTCTCTCTCTCTCTCTCTCTCTCTCTCTCTCTCTCTCTCTCTCTCTCTGTCACTCTTCCTCTCTCTCTCTCTCTCTGTCATTCTCTCTCTCTGTCACTCTTCCTCTCTCTCATCCAGACTCTCTCTCTCTCTGTCACTCTCTCTCTCTGTCACTCTTCCTCTCTCTCTCTCTCTCTCTCTCTCTCTCTCTCTCTCTGTCACTCTCTCTCTCTCTGTCACTCTTCCTCTCTCTCATCCAGACTCTCTCTCTCCTCCAGACAAACCCCAGAAAGCATGATGTACCGGGCTTCAATCTCTTTATTAAAATCGAGTTGATTTCCAGCCTACCGGTCCGATCCGAGCTTAATTTCCCATTACCACGGCAGTTATCGCTGCGGTTCAGCCCACCCCTGACCCTCTGTCCCAAAATAGCTCTCATTCCCACCGTAGCCCAGATCGAGACTCCCTCCTGTTATCCTCCTGTTTCCCTCTAACCAGACTTCATCTCCCCCTTCTATCATTCATGAGAGTTAGTCTTAAACCAGAGAGACATAATTAATCTGGCTAGACTCTCCTCACTCCTTCACCTCTCCTTCTCCTCTCCCTTATCTGTCTTAATAAGTGAGCCTTCAGTCTTCTCCAGAGGATGGAGCGAGTACTATGGAGGCAGGGAGGGCTGGAAAGGAGGAAGGGAGAAGGGGAGGAGAGGGTTGTAATGGATTTAAGGCCCATGTTTAATTCATAGATTAAGACATTTGCTGAAAAAGATACGACATGGAAGTGCAATCGTAACTCTGAATGCATCCGAGCCGCATAGTTCTCTATAATAACTAAGAAAGAGGTAATTGAGTTAAATAGACAAACGACTCTAACAAGCCGTTTTGTATTATTTGTCTGAGGAAATGGCTGAATGGTGAAAAATAGAGAGAGCTCTCGACTGTCACAAAGACGTCTTTGAAATGGTTCAATACACCTTCCAGGAGATTTTCAAGGTCTCATTAATCTCTGTCAACAAATGTTTAGCCACAAAGACTTATCGGACGCAGAGTGGAGTCTGCTGCCACCCTGTTTGTACAGCCTGCTGCCTGAACGACACTCTGCTCCTTATAAACCCCTTTCACTGAGAAAGTACTGAGCTAAATGATGACGGATAATGCCGGTGTTTTTCTCTGCTAGACGTGAACGACAATGTTCCCTTCTTCACCTCGTCCATCTACGAGGCGTCGGTCACAGAGGGGGCGGAGGTGGGGACGTTTGTCACGCAGGTGTCCTCCAACGACCTGGACCTGGGACTCAACGGAAAGGTGACGGAGCGCTTTGGAATAATGGAAATACAAACAACAATCCTGTATCAGCACTCTGAGACATTTTGTGAATACACGTCCCGGTTCTTAGCAATTTGTCAGAAAAGCTGGGATATTTTTAGTACTCCAGGCCTAGTGTTGTCGACCGTAGTTTTAACTTTAAATCCATGTGAACAACCCACCACTACTGTATGTAACTGGATAATTCTTGAAACCACTCAAGTGTAAACCCACAGTATCAATTCCCCCTTTTCATTTCACATTGGAGTCTTAAATACCGAAGGTAGACAACGGAAAAACCCATCTTTAGTTCTGCATTATAGTGTTCCTCTACAAGGGTCTGCTTCCTGAAGCCTGGCCATGAAATCTGTACTGCGATTCGGCTTCCTGAGCCGAGAGCAACACACTGTATAAAACGTACATTGCAGGCACGTCACACACACTGAACCTCCACCCTTTCCTGCAGTTAAATGACCTCGTGGCCTCATGGGTGGAACGTTCTTCACATTTTTCATAATTTCATAATTAATAAATGTTATATTTCTTTAAACACCGAAAACCCGGTGTTTCTATGTCCCGCGGCTCTGTTATATTTCAGTCATCTGTGATGCATATAAAGTGTAATATTGGGATGCAAACTCCAAATTGAATCCATTTCAACTCTATATGTGACATGGTACAGGTGTCTTCTTCTTTTTAAGCCCAGAACCATGTATGTGGGATGTATACTTCAAAGTAGATTTGTTTAATACTACCAATAAACACGCTGCGTGACCCTGATTTAGCTCACTGCAGTAAAAGATTGTTAAGGATGCAAGTGTTGAGAGGACACACACACACACACGCGTGCATACACACGCACGCAAACAGAAGGGTGCGCTTGAGCGCACACATTCTCGCACGCGTGCATACACACGCACTCACACTCACAGCATTGTCTGCGTTTCCTGCTGCTTTCTGTGTATCTCTTTCTTGATCTCTGTCTTCCTCTCAATAGACATACAATCATGTATACACACACACACACACATTCCAACACGCACACAAACAGTATGGGTAGTCTACTCATAATTGAATTCTCAGTACGAGGACACCATGGCTATTGGCACAGGGGTACATCAAATGTACTCGGTTCTTTGCAGGCACAGTGTCCTTGGCTGCTGAATTGCTTGCTCTCGCCGAGGCAGGCTGAATCATAGATGCCATGCAGGCCCACATTTAGATAATGAGGATCATTGGTGGGCGTGAATATGAAAGAAAAAAAATCATTCACAGCTGTTTAAATTTGGGAGTCTTTTTTTACAAATAACTTGACCCCGACAACCTTTTTATTATGGCATTACATTTTAATTCAGCCTTTAATTGTTGCTCTTCCCCTGTATTCATTTTCTGACCCACGCCGTTTCGATCCTCTCTCTCAATGAATTCGGTTGAATTACTTCCTGCTGCCTTTTGAATGCCATTGATAGCTCGTCGACACAGCTTTTATTCGGTTTGAATATTAAACATTAGGTTCATTCTTTGTTGGTGAATAGACTTCAGGCTCCTGCTTTAAGCCGAATTATAATGACTTAGCTTTGTTTTATCGATACACATCAAAAATTGTCACAGGGTCACATGTGGTTTGGGTCACATCCAGCCCAATAGAGAGATAAATGAATCATATGCATGGTGTGACTATTTTTAGAGACTCTGCTGTTTGACTAAAACTATTATTCTCTCTCCCTCAGTCTCACTGACCTATCTTTGGTAATCCTTACTCTGTATCTCTGTTTTCCTTGTCTCTCTCACGTCCATCCTTTCTTTCTCATCCCTCGTGTATCTCCAACATCCTGTCCTCTCTTACTCCATTCATATCCTTCACCTTTTCCATGCCACTCTCTTTAACCTCATCCTTCATTCTCTTCTACCCTGGTTTCCTGCTCTCCCTCCACTTCTTCTTCCTCCTCCTCTCTCTCTCTCTCTCTCTCTCTCTCTCTGTCTGTCTCAGATCTCCTACTCCCTGCTGAAAGACCGCAGTGGGGACTACCAGTACTTCCGGATTGATCCCGAGCTGGGCTCCATCTACACAGAGGCCGTGTTTGACCGTGAGACCAAAGGCTCCTACCTGCTGGAGGTCAAGTCAGTGGACGGCTGGGAGTCAGCCCGACCTGGGAAACATGGACAGCCCAACTCAGGTGAGACCAGCTCAGATCATCTCGTCAGCTCAACAGGGCTGGAGGATGGTGGAGGACGAGAGAGAGAACAGCAATGCATGAAGCATGCACACAGTATTACGCCGTATCAAATTGTGACGACATAGGAATACAATGTGTGCATTGTCTAAGTACATTTCAATACATTTAAAATGCCCCCCATTTCCCCGACAGGCCTTGGTACAACAGTAGTAGGGCTGGGGTTTGGATGGCAGTCTCAAGGCGTCATTTAAGTCTGAGCTTCGGCTTGTCTCTCTGGTGGGGAGGGATCCTCTCTCTCTCTCCACCAGATATGCTCATCTCTCCCCAGAGGGGACTCTCACCCGCTGATGAACAACCAGACAGGGTCTTATGGAGAATGTATTTTTCATTCATATTATCATAGATGATTAAAAGTTGCTCTCAGTCGGCTTCGCCCTATATGACATTTCTGACAGCGTAAACACCACTTAAATATTAAAAAGGCCAGGGAGTAAAAAAAGATGATCCGTGTGATTTTGCAGTGCTATAAATATTAGATGAGGATGATATAAAGAGAAGTGGAGACCAGGGGCTTCAGAGTGATGGAGACTCCTCCCAGAACACTGCTCTGTTGCTTAGCATGTAGAATGAGTCTCTATAGGGCCCTCAACTCTCCATCCCTCACTATCCCTCCTCTCTCCCTCCCAGCAACAGGCACCTACATCCTGTCTTATACGACATACTGACATGATGGTGTGAATCATGGAGGGAGAAAACACATTTGCACATGCAACACACACACACACACACACACACACACACACACACACACACACACACACGTGTTCTCAATCTATAATCTCCCTCTCCCTCTCACTCGACTAAAGAGTATACTGAATGAAATTGGAGGAGCCCAGGAGCAGGGCGATGGTGTAATCGATGATAGCAGTGTTGAAGAAGGGTTGTAAACATAACCTTGGTGCAATAGCAGTGTTGACGGGGAAAGAGCAATCTGTCACGGTATTGACAGTGCATACTTTCCACACTTCTCTCTGTTTGTGTCTGGAACACAGAAGAGGAGGAGACACACCGATTGACGATGGCTGTGTCTGCCCAAACAGATATGTTCTCCTTCTCCTCTCCTCTGACAGACTCAGAAAGGTGTAAAAGGTTGGAGGTTGTGGCTTGTTTCGCTGCCAGGCTGCATTATCTCTGTGTTAAAGCTATCTTTGCAACCAGCTTACACAATTGATCTTCTCTTGAAGAGTGTATTGCAAATTATGTTCCTTTTTATATACGCATATCAAAGGGAGCATATTATATTGGCGTGGGGAAAGGGAGCATATTATACTGGCCACCCCCCCTCCTCCCCTCAAGGGGCTCTTTTCACATCTGCCTACGGATTGCTTCAGAAAGAAAAGAGAGAGAGAGAGAGAGAGAGAGGAGAGAGAAGGAGAGAGAGAGAGAGAGAGGAGAGAGAGAGAGAGAGAGAGAGAGAGAGGAGAGAGAGAGAGAGAGAGAGAGAGAGAGAGAGAGAGAGAGAGAGAGAGAGAGAGAGAGAGAGAGAGAGAGAGAGAGAGAGAGAGAGAGAGAGAGAGAGAGGAGAGGAGAGAGAGAGAGAGAGAGAGAGAGAGAGAGAGAGAAATAAATAATATAGGATGAAGATAGGAGGATGGAGGGAGAAATAGAGGGATAAAGAAGAGCGAGGGAAAGGGGGGGATATGTTCAGTTTGACAGAATAAGAGCGGGCATGGCATTTAATCTCTCACTCCGTGCTCTCTCTCTCTCCTTCCTTCAGACACGGCGTACGTGAGGGTTTTCATCAGCGATGTGAACGACAACAAGCCTGTCTTTGCTCAGACGGTGTATGAAGTCGACGTGGATGAGGATGCAGACGTGGGCTTTGCCATCCTGACTGTCAGTGCTAATGACGAGGATGAAGGTACGTGGTGGAGAGGGAGAAAACAAGCCACTCCCCTGTCATTCTCACTCTCCCTGGGCTCAGTGAATGTGTGAGAGGTTACGAGGGCTCTCCATCTCTCCTCAGGTCGTAACCCTGAAGAAAACACAGTACGGTTGCGATGCCCTATTTTTATAAAGTATGTTTCACATCGATGTCATGACATGAATTGTTTGTCGTGTCATATTCCTTGTCAAGGTACTGCAGTGTATACAGAATATAAATCAGAATATACATTTTTTCGTAAGTCTCCGTATGGCTTCCCCATAGCTCAAAAAGGACATCCTTAACATCCCAATAGGCTCATCAAATCCCAGGCCAGGGGCTGCACACATGCAGCACACAGCAACTCTACTCTCTCTCTCCTGCAGCGAACGCTGTAATGACTCTCATCATACAGGCACCATCCGTACCCCTCTCCCATCCGTCTCATCCTATACTAACACACTGCCTGTTAGTCACCTGACTCGCCCTCATTCAGCCGACTCTAGCTCACACGACCCGCTACAAGAAATCCATTGTGAAGCATATCACCTCCCTTGGTGCTGCGGCAACTAGCTATTGCGGTGAGGGCTTTTTATCAGTCTGCTACGGGAATAGGGGAGGAGGGGAGAAGGGGTGGGGGTGGGGGGGGCATAGCTCCATATTATCAGACATTTATCATGTCGGAACGGGTAGGCCTGTGGAGCGGCAACCACCTCTCTGTGATGAATGGGTTCGGGCTGCGCCACCAGCTCCATCTCTGCAATCTCAACACACAGAGCCACTCGTGAGAGGACAGTCTCCGGGCCACTTTGGGTAATAAAGCACACACGCGGGGGCCAGCTATGCTGATGGCCCGACACCCCCGAGCAGATTATCACCACCCAGGGAGCTAGGGAACTAGGAACACAGTGAAAGAGAGAGAACAGAGTGGGAGAGAGAGAGAGAGAGAGAGAGAGAGAGAGAGAGAGAGACAGTGAGGTCTTTCTCCTTTACTGTGCTGATAAGAGTTCCTGGAAGTGGAAGCCAATTGTTTCTTTTTGTTCTCCTCCTGTCAGCATAACAACTTATAGCCAGGGAAAGTGGGATTTTTTTATATATTTTTTAACATGTACAAGTGGGAATTGGATTTCTCTTGTGTTTGTTTATTCATTTTGTTTGTTTACTCTGCGTTGCTCGCTCTGTGCATGCATGGTCTCCACTGGGATTTGAACTCAGCCGTTTGAAGGGGGAGAGGAAGCTCAAATGAAAACATATCTATTCACAAGCCATTCTAATGTTTCATTAGCACTGTTGCCAACACAACAAAATACTCAGGATTAGGGATTAGTCCTCTGCTCTGTTCTGGCGTCCTCACTTTCATGTTGCAAATAAGCTATGAATCTTTTGTGTCTTTGGAGATTCCTCCATTCTCCCTCTCCTGAGTTGTAATTTATTGAATCTGTTTGAGATTCCAAAGAGTCTCCTCTCAATAATTGGATTCTGTATAGAACTGCTGATCAGCTAATATACTTTAGTACAATTGCTTTGTGATGCAAAAAAACAACAAAAAACTTCCTAAAATGTTAAGCAGAGACCTAATACCTGGATTCAGTCAGATTTCATTTGAAAAACCGAAAGTTTGATTCCTGAAAATGTTCCCTATATATGTTAAATGGTGTGTATGTGACGTTCATGGTGGCACACTCTGCTTACTACATATATCTCGGTCACCACATTGTTCTGTTTAGGCGCCAATGCTAAGCTCCGTTACCAGATCACGTCTGGCAACACTGGCGGGGTTTTCGACGTGGAACCAGAGGTGGGCACCATCTTCATCGCCCAGCCTCTGGACTACGAGCGGAACAAGGGCTACAAGCTGCTGGTGCTGGCGTCGGACGGGAAGTGGGAAGACTATGCGGATGTGATGGTCAACGTGGTCAACAAGAACGACGAGGCGCCAGTGTTCACGGTCAACGAGTACTACGGCTCTGTGACTGAAGAGCTGGATGGATCGCCTGTGTTCGTGCTTCAGGTATGTTTGAAACGCTCATTGAGTCCAGCAGTAATCTGTATTTGTCACGTTATTATGACAGCAGTTATTTTGGCAGCAGCACAAATGATTCTCTTAAGTCATCACACGTGTGTTAGTAGAAAATGAGGGAGAATAGTATGATGTACAGTATCAGATGTCTAAAATCTCAGGAGAGTGTTTTGTCACCAACTCAACCGTGTTATACAACGCTATCTATCTGTCAATGGGGAAGACTGAGGTTTTGATGTGTATTTCACATTTTCTCTCCGTAATCATTTGAATGCTTTTCCATCAGCATCTGAAGAGTTTAAGATTATAACTTTCGATCTGCATTTTTGTCAAAACTGAAGGCATAGCCTTCGTTTTGTAAAATATTCTGTACCTACTGCATACCCGAATTGAAGAAAACAAGATAACAATTATTCCAGCTAATTATCTCAGAATAATAGAACCTTAGAGTCCCAAGGTCACACAGTTCTGTCATTCAGAGTGTTAGTCATTGTGCGCCAGGAGGTTACAAGACACTCTATTACCCAAAGCCTTTATGACTGAATTGCATGAGATGACATCATGCTGTTTTTCATTCCATCCCTGTTTTATAAGATTCTTCGGGACGTCTGGTAGAAGCTTTAGCCCACTAGAAGTTTTTCCCCCACCACTCCATGGTAGCTCATTGGTTTCATTTCACCTACAAAACCTGACGCTCTGCAATTCTCATGGTAGATTTAAACATGTTGCTCTGCCTGGGGATTGATTGGGGCTGAGGTCAGGAGAGTGAAAGTTGTGCACATAGCCGATAAACTAGAGTTGATCACTGTGCAGAGTAGGTAGGTGTGAAGTTAACACTTCAACCAACCTGATGGATGACACCAAGTCAGCAAGCTTCAATAATTAAACAGTGCTGAACTCCATTAAAGAAAGTTGGCGCGCTGCAGATTAAAAAGCTTCACCGAGCACATTCCCTTTGATGTTGTAGGTAACTGCTACTGACCCAGATAAGGATGCTGACCAGGAGGCCCTGCGGTACTCCCTCCATGGCCAGGGAGCCGAGAGCGAGTTCATTATTGATGAGGTGACGGGGAAGATCTACGCTCAGAGGACTCTGAACCGGGAGGAGCGGGCCGTGTGGAGGTTTGTGGTCCTGGCCACAGATGAGGGCGGCGAGGGTCTGACCGGATTCACTGACATCATCATCAACGTGTGGGACATCAACGACAACGCGCCCGTCTTCACCTGTGCCCCCGATTGTCATGGTAACGTGCCGGAGAACTCTGCCCCCGGCACCTCTGTTATGGAGATGACGGCCACCGACCTGGACGACTCGGCCGTGGGCCAGAACGCCGTGCTCTCCTACAGGATTGTGGGTGATACGGGTACAGGTGGCAGCGGCTCTGACATGTTCAGCATTAACCCGTCCACGGGCACCATCTCGGTGGCAATGAGTGGCCTGGACCGGGAGCAGGCAGAGGCCTACCTGCTGGTGGTGGAGGCCAGGGACGGGGGTGGCATGATGGGCACGGGTACCGCCACCATCAGGGTGACAGACGTGAATGACCACGCACCCAGGTTCACAGAGCGGTCCTGCCTGGCCAGGGTTCCTGAGAGCAGTGAGCCCAACGCGGTGGTGCTGGAGATGTCTGCTGAGGACTGGGACACGGGAGAGAACGCCCAGCTTACCTTCAGTGTGGTGGCAGGAGATCCGGAGCAGAAGTTCTCCATGGTGAGCCACCGGCAGGAGCAACGTGGCACCCTGAGACTGAAGAAGAGGCTGGACTACGAGAGGACAAGTGAGCAGCGCTTCAACCTCACCCTGAAGGTCGAAGACCTGGACTTCTCAAGCTTCATCCACTGTATCATAGAGGTAGAGGACTGTAACGACCACACACCCATCTTCATCGCGCTCTCCCAGCCACCGGCGCCCCTGGCCGAGGACGTGCCTGTGGGCAGCAGTGTGGCCAGGCTGACGGCCAGCGACTCTGACTCAGGCCAAAACAAGGAGATCACCTACAAAATCCTCCAGGAGTCAGACATTCTGGGCCAGTTCTCTGTAGACCAGTCTGGTCTAGTCACTGTGACCAGCGCTCTGGACAGAGAGACAGCAGCGCAGCACCACCTGGTCATCCTGGCTACTGACCACGGCTCTCCGGCCTTGACGGGCAGCACCGTCATTCAGCTGACTCTGCTGGACGTCAACGACAACGGGCCGGAGTTTGAGGCAGTGTACACCCCAGTGGTGTGGGAGAACGTCGCTGGTCCCCAGCTGGTCAGACTCAACCAGACCTCCACACTGCTGCGGGCCGTAGACCGAGACTCAGCGGAGAACGGATCTCCATTCTACTTCAGCCTTCCCTTAGAGCTAAACCACAGCAACAACTTCTACCTGCAGGATAACGGAAACGGCACGGCCACCATCACAGCCCTGAGGGCCTTCGACCGGGAGAGGCAGAAAGAGTTCCACCTGCAGATCATCATGAGTGACAGCGGCCATCCACCCAAGACGGTCACTAACACTCTGACCATCACCATAGGAGACGAGAACGACCATGCTCACCAGGCAGGAGAGAAGGAGATTTTTGTCAACAGTCACAGAGGTGAGATCCCTGCCATCATCAATACACTATAATGCATGAATTCATGAATAGCACAGCAATGAGAGAACAAATTCACAAAGCAATATATGAATGAGGAGCAAATCGTTTGACCCTCAGTCTGACCTTTTCCAAGGCTTGAAGGTTTTGCTACAACCGGGAGTTTATGAAAAGAAGCCATGTCTCTCTTGTTGTTCTGGTGCCTTTTGTAGGAGCCGCTGTAGGAGCGAGCAATTAGGTATAGCTGATTCTCTTTTCTCCTCTTCAGGGTTGACTATCTATTCCAGGTGTATTCCTCTCCTTTCACAAAATGAGTCAATACATCATGTTCCTCTTGTTGAAGTGCAATGGAAAGCTACTGGTAGTATGTGTTGACTAGTTTCTTTCAGACACATTTTCTTGTTGCCTTGCGGTAATTATGATGGCCTTTCTCTCTCTACAAGCATTCATATGCAGCCTGCTGTTTTCAGAATACTTTAATGTCCATGTGAACAGTGCTCTTTTTGACTATACCCCTTCATGACACACACACAGAGACACACACCCTTGAGAGAATCAATGTTCTTTGCCGACAGGGAGGATGCCGACCACTGTCCTGGGGAAGGTCTACGCCCCGGATCCTGATGATTGGGACAACAAGACCTATGCCTTTGAGGGACATGTGCCCAAGTAAGACATCTCTAGCGCTCTTCCTCTGTATTTCTCCCTTTCCCTCCCTCCGTCCCCCTCTCTCAACTCCCCATAAAACCTTGAGAGTGATGTCTCCCGACAGCATCTCTGTCATTGATGCTGTGGACCTGCACCTGCGACGAAGGTGTGAGACGAGCAGAGCAGAGGAACCCTGAGCGACAGGGTGTTTTTGAGACGGTTGCCTTGAGATCTCTGTGAAGGCTCAGCAGCTACAGTGGTGTTCAGAACACATCATACCATGTGACACCTTGACGGCCTCACATCCAGAAGCATGATGACTACCACTGCCACCTGCACTGCACTCACATACATGAACTCAGATTGACTGTAGCTTTCCTCCCAGAGAATCTGTTCTTTCAACACACATAGCTACAGTATGTTGTTGAAGATTTAATATTTCATCGAGCATCTCTCATCTTCACTCGAGTAGAGAAACTTCTGCATTACTCAACAGGGAAATGGTTGGAGTCCAGTTTACTAATTTTGACACTTCATATAAAACACGGTTGGATTTGAAGATGATTAACCAGCTCATCTCAATGTCTCCTTCGCTATTTGATGTGCCTGGGATCTTGCTTTGATTCCCAGTGTAATTAAACTTGAATGAGCTCAATTACAAAAGAAGTATGAGGTTGTGGACCACAAGGAGATGCTTCCTCTCATCTTTAAAAAAATCTTTTCTCTTTTATAATCTCCCCTTCCCCTCCCCCTCCCCTTCTTTCTTCTATCCTCTCCTCTCTTCCTCCCTCCCTCCCTCTCTAACTCTCTCCTCCCCCATAATTTCCTATTTTCTCTTGTTATATCTTCTCTCTTTCTGCTGTCTTTTATCTATTCCTTCTTTAATTCTGCTGTTTTGAATCTTTGTGTCTTAATCTCTTCTCTCTGGTTCCCAAAGTCTCTCAGTAATGTCTTCTCTTTTATGTCAGCCCAGTATTCATTCACGGTGGTGTATCACCAAATCTATCTACAGATCCACCACAGGCTGCTCATTTTACATGTGATATATGAAGAACTGATGTTGCTGATCTGTTTTTTTTATGCCTCCTCAGTTACTTTCTCCTGAACAAGCGGACGGGATTCCTGATCATTAAGGAGAACGCTCCCCCGGGCAGCTACGAGTTTCAGGTGCGCGTGTCAGACGGAGTGTGGCCAGACGCTGTCTCTGGGGTAACAGTGTATGTGAGGGAGCTGCGTGACGAGGCCATCTACAACTCTGGATCCCTCCGCCTGGCAGGTACAGTACAGAACACATGCCCTCTGAACCGTGTCCTATGACCTGGGACCGAATTGTTTTATATTGTTTCGTGTTGTCATATGAAGGTTATTTCTTATTATTTCTTATAAGGATATATATTTTCACGATACAATGCGTGGGTTAGTAACAGTGGAAATTGGTAAATCTTGGAAATATGTCATTTTGAAATTGTAATTAGACAATGTTATGCTTCCTCAGCACTTTCATTTTGGGTGTCAAGTATGGTCTGATACACCGCTTATGTGTGTGAAAATTAAATGTACTTTGGAAGAAATGGTCTACGGCTGAGGGGATTTGATGATTTCTGAGCTATTTAAATGAGAAGAGAGAGGGAGAAATAGCGGAGGGAGTCACGGCTCATATAAGCTGATAAAAGGGATTTGCTTCAAATTCCAAAAACAGCAGCAGGCCAATGTATTTACACCAACCAGGAGCCTTTACATTACAGCTGGTGGTTATATACTGTATTCGATTATTTGGGTAAACAGGATGTTTTATAATATGTTACTGTAAGTGATGAAAATGGAAGCAAAATCTCCCGTAACGATTGTTTGTTTGTTGTCTTCTTCAGCCCATTTAATCTACAGTAGAGCCGTCTGGTTTCGTACACTTCTTAGCCCGGGTATTTCGAGTGCATCCTCTAAACGACAACAATATCCACTGCATTTAGAGAGCTGTGGAGTGTGTATTGATTGAAATGGCTCAGGCCATAAAAGGTCTGTTGAAGTTGAACAATATGTCAACAACTGCTATAGTGCTGAGCACTGAGCCAGCTCAACCCAGAGTGCAGCAAAACTCGGTTTTTCATTTATCTGACTCATCTGCATATAATCTTATGTATTTATATTTATCCTCGCAGTTAAGTGTTTTACCATTTTCCTTTTAGGAAAACCAGGGAAACGTTTAGAACAATTTGACATAAACAGTTGCATTCATGAGTTTATTGACATTCATTTTTTTATCATAATAAAAACCAATAAGGTCCACCAAATCCAAAAACAGATACAAATGAATTTAGATAAATACTGTAAGTACAGAAATTGTTTCCTCGGTGGGAAATGAATATTCAACTAGTCCGTTTCAACTGTGTGGAGTTTGGAGTTTGTGACTGCAAGCTTATTACAGTATTATAGACACTATGTCCTGGGATGCCCTAGATTAAGCCCTTACCTTCTAACATCTCTTGTGTTGCTTGTGACCAATGTGTGTGTTCGTGGCAGTCTCCGATGTTCATAGAAAGCTTTTAGTAGTTTGTAGCTTAAACCATTCAAACTCTACAGACGTTTTTATTAAAAGACCCGGGCCTCTTCGGGATCCACCCTTGTCTCACAAACACCGGTTTAGCTCATCCCCCATTAATCACACAGACTTGGTTGGTATCTACGGACGTCGAAGGAATAGGTGAATCCAATGGTACAACCCCGAAGATTGTAGCTGAAACACACAATGTTAAAACAGGGATAGAAGTTCAAAATGTTCGATGTTGAAACTTTTGGTTAAATATACATTTGTAGACACAACCCAGAAAATGTTAAATGTCAACACCAAGACTGCCCCCAATCCAAATGCATTTGTAAACAGCAATTAACCGAAGAGAATTGGGATTGTGGAAGCCATTTTCAGGTTGTTTCACAAATAAAGCACTCTGTAAACATTCTCATGGATTCCAAGTCTGAAGGATTATGAAAAATTCTACTTATAGTATTACTGACATAGCCTCGATGACATTTTAAATTCCATTTCAAGAACAAATGTGGAAGGCAATAAGGACATGTACTGTTAAATCTTCTTCTGGGAGATTAAGGCTCTTTGTGGAAAACTCACAGGAGAAATTGATTGAAAGGTGAAATGTGTGATAAATACTGAATCCTTTAGACACCCACACCAATAAGCATATAAACTCAGCAAAAAAAAGAAACGTCCCTTTTTCAGGACCCTGTCATTCAAAGATAATTCTTAAAAATCCAAATAACTTCACATCTTCATTGTAAAGGGTTTAAACACTATTTCCCATGCTTGTTCAATGAACCATAAGCAATTGATGAACATGCACCTGTGGAACGGTCGTTAAAACACTAACAGCTTACAGACGGTAGGCAATTAAGGTCACAGTTATGAAAACTTAGGACACTAAAGAGGCCTTTCTACTGACTCTTAAAAACACCCCCAAAAAAGATGCCCAGGGTCCCTGCTCATCTGCGTGAACATGTCTTAGGCTACAGGGAGACAGGACGGACAGGTGCTCGCCCTCACAGTCGCAGACCACGTGTAACAACACCTGCACAGGATCGGTACATCTGAACATCACACCTGTGGGACAGGATGGCAACAACAACTGCCCGAGTTACACCAGGAATGCACAATCCCTCCATCAGAGCTCAGACTGTCCACAATAGGCTGAGAGAGGCTGGACTGAGGGCTTGTAGGCCTGTTGTAAGGCAGGTCCTCACCAGACATGACCAGCAACAACGTTGCCTATGGTGACAAACTCACCGTCACTGGACCAGACAGGACTGGCAAAAAGTGCTCTTCACTGATGAGTCATGGTTTTGTCTCACCAGGGGTGATGGTCGGATTTGCGTTTATTGTCGAAGGAATGAGCATTACCTCGAGGCCTGTACTCTGGAGCGGGATCAATTTGGAGGTGTAGAGTCTGTCATGGTCTGGGGTGGTGTGTCACAGCATCATCGGACTGAGCTTGTTGTCATTGCAGGCAATCTCAATGCTGTGCGTTACAGAGAAGACATCCTCCTCCCTCATGTGGTACCCTTCCTGCAGGCTCATCGTGACATGACCCTCCAGCATGACAATGCCACCAGCCATACTGCTCGTTCTGTGCGTGATTTCCTGCAAGACAGGAATGTCAGTGTTCTGCCATGGCCAGTGAAGAGCCCGGATCTCAATCCCATTGAGCATGTCTGGGACCTGTTGGATCGGAGGGTGAGGGCTAGGGCCATTCCCCCCATAAATGTCTGGGAACTTGCAGGTGCCACATCTCACAGCAAGAACTGGCAAATCCATGAGGAGGAGATGCATTGCAATACTTAATGCAGCTGGTGGCCACACCAGATACTGACTGTTACTTTTGATTTGACCCCCCCTTTGATCAGGGACATATTATTCCATTTATGTTAGTCACATGTCTGTGGTACTTGTTCAGTTTATGTCTCAGTTGTTGAATCTTGTTATGTTCATTCAAATATTTCCACATGTTAAGTTTGCTGATAATAAACGCAGTTGACAATGAGAGGACGTTCCTTTTTTTAGTACATCCTCAAAGAAACACACACACACACACACACACACACACACACACACACACACACACACACACACACACACACACACAAACACAGCTTTATTTTTGTGAAAATTCTGGATTTTGTCGGGAGTAAAAAATGTTGACCATTAAAAATCCTATTTTCCCTAACCCTTAACCTAACCCTAACTTTAACCCAACCTTAACCCCAAAAGCCCTAACCCGAAACCTAACCCTAACCTTAGAATTACAATGGGCCAGTGCAATTCAGGGTAAACACCCCAATAAACAGACATACTACAAACCTAACCTTAACCCCAAAACACTAAATCTAACCCTTAAGCTTAAAATGGCATTTTAACAAATTCAGGACATGAAATAAGTCCAGACTTTTCAAACTATTTATTGTATTCCTACCTTGTCAGGCCATTCAAGTGACTTATTAGGACGTTGGGGTCCTGATAAGGAAGGAAAACAAGTACACACACTCTCACTCTGTTTCGCTCTCTCTCTCAAATGCACAGCCCTCTGGGGAATGTCTAGTATGTTGAATAAAGAACTTTGAAACAGCTTGAGTGTGTACTTTTCTGGCTGTGAGATTAGTTTGAAAAAGTTCAAAGTTGAATCCCTCTATCCCTCATTCCATTCCTCCCCCCATCCCTCCCTTCTGCCTAACTCTGGGGCCCACCTCACCTGTTTGTATCTCTCTAAGGTCCTGTTTCAGGCGATCAATAAAAAATTGAAATTGGAAAAAATATCTTCAGTTCCCTTCTGGGATTAACACCAATACTAACCTCTGAGTCTGTCTCAAGGTCCTATTGACCCAGTCAACTGAGACCCCCTACTCTGTCACCATCAGCGTGTCTGTCTGCTGACCTGACATGACAGGGGCATGCTAGTCTCTTTTAATGGAGGTAGTTTTTATTTACTGTCCCCCTATGTATTTATTTGGACAGTGAAGCTGAAACCTTGAATTTGGCTCTGTCCTCCACCATTTTGGATTTGAGATCCAACGTTTGAGGCAACAGTACAGAATGGCACCTTTTATTTGAGGGTATTTTCATACATACCTGTTGTACCATTTAGAAATCAATGCACTTTATGTGTCTAGTCCCCCCATTTGAAGGTGTATAATTATTTTGACAAATTCACTTGGTTTTAACTTTAGTCAAAAGTTTTGTATTTAATCCCAGATTCCTAGCACACAATGACTACATCAAGCTTGTGACTCTACAAATGTGTTGGATGCATTTTCAGTTTGTTTTGGTTGTGTTTCGGGTTATGTTGTGCCCCAATAGAAATCAATGGTTAATAATGTATTGTGTCATTTTGGAGTCACTTTTATTGTAAATAAGACTAGAATATGTTTCTGAACACTTCTACATTCATGTGGAGGCTACCATGATTATGGACCATAATGAATGAATAATGAATAATGATGAGTGAGAAAGTTTCAGATTAAAGTGACTCCAAAATTACACTACATTATTTACAATTCATTTCTATTGGGCACAACATCATCCGAAACACGACCACAGCAAACTGCACATATATCCAACAAGTATGTAGTCACAAGCTTGATGTATTCATTGCATGCTAGGAATATGGGACCAAATACTAAACTATTGACTAAATGTTATAAACTATAAGTGAATTTGTCCAAATACTTATGAAACTTTTAAGAAGTTTGCCAGAATTTTGCCAGAATTTTGCCAGCTTGATGTCACTTAAATGATATTGCTGCTCAACAACTCGGTGAGTTCATTCTGTATTTGGTGGTCAAGGTAGCTGGTGGTGTGACTCGAGGTCCCTTTTTGGTAAGGTTAAGGTGCTCTTTCATGATTGGATCAAATTGTCCAAATACGTAGGGGACAGTAAATACAAACTACCTCCATTAAAAGAGACTAGCATGCCCCTGTCATGTCAGGTCAGCAGACAGACACGCTGATGGTGACAGAGTAGGGGGTCTCAGTTGACTGGGTCAATAGGACCTTGAGACAGACTCAGAGGTTAGTATTGGTGTTAATCCCAGAAGGGAACTGAAGATATTTTTTCCAATTTCTCTTTTTTATTGATCCCCTGAAACAGGACCTTGGAGAGATACAAACAGGTGAGGTGGGCCCCAGAGTTAGGCAGAAGGGAGGGATGGGAGAGGAATGGAATGAGGGATAGAGGGATTCAACCTCTTTGAGGAAATGTCCATTTGATGGAGAGTACAGTGTTTCTGTGTGTCCCCTTAGTGCCAGATTTCTAACTGCCAGAGACTGCACAATAACAGTCAGATGTGTCAACACCTCTCTCCATCTTGTCCTCTCAAGCTCCATAAGTGCCATCTCATGTTTATCAATTGCTTCCCATTTTTTGATCCTCATTGACAGTTCTTTCCTTGTTTTCATGCAGTTTTGGAGTTCTGGACTGCTGTCCTGTGAAGTCAGCAAAGAACTTGCATGTCTGTCTGTCCTGAGTTTTCTAAATACATTGTCTTCTTAGAAAAGAGTTTGCAGCAGAAGCAGAAGAGGCTGTTGTTTCTTTCAGAATACACCAAACAACTTCTAGGGATATTTGTTCACCACTCACTAAGGTCTTCCTGAAATACTGGTGGTGGCAACTTCTTCCGTCACTCTCATTCCTTGGGAAAACAAAGTTAGGTGGTACCTCACTTGGTCATCTGCAAACTGGTTGTGTCCGAATTCTGTCGGTCAGAACCGAAGGTCAGTCAGCAGGGTCTGTAGACAGTGGTTCATCCTCAGCTGCAGGATTTGGTGGGGATACTGCTACAGGCATTTCTAACGGAGAGCACATGGGCATTAGTTGGGTCATTAAATGGGTCTTCCTCATCCTCAGGCTCAGACAACATTTGTGAAGACACCTGTGTGGCTGAGGAGGTGGATGGCTCCTCATCCTGATTCTCTGAGATCATTTCTGAAGAGGCCTGTGTGGCTGAGGAGGTAGATGGCTCCTCATCCTGGCCAGTGCCAGAGGGTGCTCCAAAAAAATTCAGAAGTGTCCCTGAATTTGCATTAAATACAGTATATGAGTCTGACACCCTGACACCCTAAATACATTATGCACAATTTATCAAACTTTCAGAATAGGAACCAAATGAACCATACAACCTCCTTGGCTAATTATAGGGATAAGACATCCCAAAATATTAAATATATCACAAAATATCAGCATAATAGACGTCTTTTAAGTTAGCCAACAGCATTGGAAATTCCCCTTAATGAGCTCAGGACCTAGTCAATACTATCACCGAAAATCTTTATGATGTCACCTCAATGAAACTTAACCAAATCCATAATGTGCTAGTTAGGTGGTAATCATTTTGCTGCAGGCTACACACATTATCATGATGAAACTGTGTGAAATGATATCCAATGTTATGTAAGCTAGTTGGACAGAAAACGAAATAGTGTCACCCTATGTGTAATAGCATAGCAAGCAACATAGGCTAACAAACATAAGTGTTATACTAGCCTATTTCATTACATTGCATTCATTGCATATTATACTCATAAAGAGATGACATCGCTGCAAATCTTTGTCTTTTGTGCGTTTCTCCTCCTCTTCTTTCCTCTTTTTCCTAAACTGGGCGCCTGATGGCTTAGACCTTTTCTTATCCATTTGTGTTGATTTGGCACTAATACATTACCTATCCCTCAACACTGTCAACCAAGAGTCAAGACTAAACCAATTCACCTTGGTGGTGTGCAGACTGGTTTTATATTATTCTTAACAATTTCGCATAAACCAGAAAAAAATGCAACAATATGTCTGTGAAACTACAGTTGAAGTCGGAAGTTTACATACACTTAGGTTTCAGTCATTAAAACTCTTTTTTTCAACCACTCCACAAATTTCTTGTTAACAAACTATAGTTTTGGCAAGTCAGTGTGAACTTCTACTTTGTGCACGACACAAGTCATTTTTCCAACAATTGTTTACAAACGGATTATTTCACTTATAATTCACTGTATCACAATTCCAGTGGGTCAGAGGTTTACAAACACGAAGTTGATTGTGCCTTTAAACAGCTTAGAAAATTCCAGAAAATGATGTCATGGCTTTCGAAGCCATTCGAAAAAAATTGTAGACCTCCACAAGTCTGGTTCATCCTTGGAAGCAATTTCCAAACTCCTGAAGGTACCACATTCATCTGTACAAACAATAGTACGCAAATATAAACACCATGGGACCGTGCAGCGTCATACCACTCAGGAAGGAGACGCATTCTGTCTCCTAGAGATGAACATACTTTGGTGCGAAAATGCAAATCATTCCCAGAACAACAGCAAAGGACCTTGTGAAGATGCTGGAGGAAACAGGTGCAAAAGTATCTATATCCACAGTAAAACGAGTCCTATATCAACATATCTTGAAAGGCCGCTCAGCAAGGAAGAAGCCATTGCTCCAGAAGCTGCATTAAAAAAGCCAGACTACGGTTTGCAACTGCACATGGGGACAAAGATCGTACTTTTTGGAGAAATGTCCTCTGGTCTGATGAAACAAAAATATAACTGTTTGGCCATAATGACCATCGTTATGTTTGGAGGAAAAAGGGGGAGGTTTGCAAGCCGAAGAAGACCATACCAACCATGAAGCACGAGGGTGGCAGCATCATGTTGTGGGGTGCTTTGCTGCAGGAAGGACTGGTGCACTTCACAAAATAGATGGCATCATGAGAGAGGAAAATTATGTGGATATATTGAAGCAACATCTCAAGACATCAGTCAGGAAGTTAAAGCTTGGTCACAAATGGGTCTTCCAAATGGACAATGACCCCAAACATACTTCCAAAGTTGTGGCAAAATGGCTTAAGGACAACAAATTCAAGGTATTGGAGTGGCCATCACAAAGCCCTGACCTCAATCCCATACAAAATTTGTGGGCAGAACTGAAAAAGCAGGTGTGAGCAAGCAGGCCTACAAACCTGACTCTGTTACATCAGCTCTGGCAGGAGGAATGAGCCAAAGTTCCCCCAACTTATTGTGGGAAGCTTGTGGAAGGCTACCCGAAACGTTTGACCCAAGTTAAACAATGTAAAGGCACTCCTGTCCCACTGGGAATGTGATGAATGAAATAAAAGCTGCAATAAAAGCTGAAATAAATGTCAGGAATTGTGAAAACTTGAGTTTAAATGTATTTGGCTAAGGTGTATGTAAACTTACGACTCCAACTGTATATATTCACAGTATTATGAATTTATTTGGTAGCGTTTCGTAGTGTGACTGATTTACTAATTGCATTATTAACGTACAAAGTTAGAGGTGTGCTATTCGATAGATTCCCCCGCTCCCCCTACCTCGGGCTTCCTACCCCTGCCCTCCTCTCCATCTCGTACTTCTGAGTGGGAGACCTTCCCAGGCAGTAGCCTGCCTAGCTCACAAACTAGAATCAGGTCGCCCACTCTGACAAGGTTAATTGTCCCACACGGTGACATGATATCATTGACATGACGTGCAAATGAGAGCTAGAAAACCTATCGCGCAAATGTCACCATTCCAAAGAATTGTGTGCGGGCAGCTGCCCATGTCGCCAACACCTAAATCTGCCACTGTGTGTGTGTGTGTGTGTGTGTGTGTGTGTGTGTGTGTGTGTGTGTGTGTCCCTAATGCCCGTGGGAAGGAGAGTCGATGTGATCTTTGCTTTGGATCAAAGCCAGGTGTCAATCTGTCCCTCCGTGTTAAAGAGAGTCCCTGTCTGTCTCCCACCGCACTGGTAATGAGACCAGACAGACGGCAGTAGCATCGGCAGCAGCATCCTCTCGCTGAGTTCCATTTCCATTCTCTTAATGTCAATCTAGGATTCCTCCCTCTGTCTGTTCCAGTGGCCTTAATCACACTGAGCAACACTGGCACTCCTCAGGACCTAATGATCCCAGATTGACACCGCTCAGGTGTCCCCAGCATGACACTTAAAGCCTGCCGTCAGCCTGGGGATTAAGAGTGGGAGAGATGAGAGCACACAGACAAACCCATTGTTCCACACATGCACTCACATATACACGTCACATGCACGCACACACACACACACACATTCAGTTAGACAGTTACACACACTAAACTTTGTAGAAACACCCAAATTCAAAAACATGCATTTATTAAACGTTTCATTCATCAGATATGATTATTGGAGCCTTCTCCCTTAAAACAATTTATAACTATGTCACTGATGTCATTAAAATTGGATGAAATCTCTTTCCCTATCTTTTCCACCTGTTTCACCTGTGTGCTGAAGAGTTTTGATTGGAGCAGTAGGGGGACCCTGTCTGTTTCAAACAGGGCCCAGGGGACTGAGGGGAGTGGGGGCAGAGGTAAAGCACAGGGCCGCTGCTCCATCCCCAGCTTCCCTCTCTCTCCTAATCCCATGCTAGAAGGTGTTGGCTCAATTAGAGTCGGCCTCGGCTCAGGAACTTTCTCACCTTAGCACCCGCTCTATGGCAGCGATGCCATGCTCCAAATTGAGGTTGAAGGCTGTTCCGTCCTCTACCATCCACCACCCCCCCCCCCTCCCCGCTCAATATCCCCGACATGGCCAGTGTGGTCTGTCTGTGTGAGCGTTGGCTGTGACTGTGACATTGTGTAGCAGGGCTGGGTGATGTTTGTCTCGCTGGGCCAGGGCCAGTGGCTCTCAGGAAGGGAGAGGAGAGGCGATTGACAGGGCCTGTCAGGTCTGGGAACATGGTCCTCGCACAACTTTAATGTTCCTTAAATACATCCAGAGCTGTTTTCGAGGACATGCATTTTTCATGAGTACAGCTCTTTATCTTTTAGAAATATATGCCCGGTGTTACAGCTACGGAGTGTCTCTCTAATAAGAGTACAAGTCACAAGCAGATCTTGTCTGTTATTCTGTTTATTGCCTGTATGTTTCTCCTGCTCATTGAGGAGATTTTAGGGATGCATCTGTTTCTGCCTAGGAAATCGAGAGGGACGAGTCATGTGGCATATGTTGGCTTGTATAACTTTGTTTGTGTGTGTGTGTGTGTGTTTGTGTGTTGCAGACATCACAGCGAAGGATTTTATTGAGCAGCGTGGTAGCTTGAGGAGTCGTTATGAACTGCTGGTGGACTTCCTGTCGGAGATGTTGGCGGTGGGCGTTGACGACATCAACGTCTTCAGCCTGACGGACGTCAGGGAGAGGACACTGGACGTGCGCTTCGCAGTGCACAGCAGTCCCTTCCTCAGAGCAGAGAGACTACAGGGATACCTCGCCGCTCACAAACAAAAGGTACTGTGTAATGATGACCCTGGAAGTTATCCTGTTGGATATACTGTGATTTTCTGTGAGTTCCAAATAAACCTAGAACGATTATGTGATTATTTTAATGAGCCTGACTCAATGTTAAGCATTAGAAGATGCAACCCTAACTCGAACGCCACTGAAAATACACACAGAATTACTGGACAGAAGACATTTACATGCATGGTCAAATTATGGAAAATGCAGTCACTCAGGGACTGTTGCTAGCCTATTTTGAAGAGAGAGGGATTTCAATCGAAAAAATATGCAATATGTATTTGTGTAGCCTTGTGTTTTTCCACGTAATGAAAAACATAACCCTCTAGTTTTTTTGAGCTGGTTTATGTGGATGTTACGAATAGATTATGTACATTGCAATGTCAATTACAGCATAATATGTCTGAAGCTGTTATTATGGTGCTGTCACTTTGACTACATTAGTTATTGCAGTATTGGACTGTGTTCACCAGACCAGCTATAGATTATTGTGGGCTGTGGAGCCTTGCAGTGTAGTTGTTACACAGGAACAATCTTTGAAGTTAAACCAGACCATTAAATCGCCTAGTGGTTAACCATGTTGGGCCAGTAACCAAAATGTCGCTGGTTCGAATCCCAAAACTGACTAGGTGAAAAATCTCGGCAAGGCACTTATAACCCTAATAACCCTAAGTCGGTCTGTATAAGAGCGTCTGTTAAATGACGAAATGTGCAATTTCAACATTTGAACCTTACCCAACACTTAGACCCTGCTTCATCTTGTTCTGACATCTCTTCATTGAGGCGCACGTTCACTTCCTCTTTCATGCAGTTGAAAGCTAGAGGGAAATAGGGAGAGAAAGAGATAGAGGGTGGAGAGACAGAGTTAGGGAAGGAGAGGGAAATCAGTGAAAGAGAGAAAGAAAGAGAAAGGGAGAGAGAGAAGTGAAGAAGAGAGAGAGGTTGTGGATGCTTCGGGTGTGGTTTGTGGATTGTCCGTGCTCTTTCATCTGGATTCCGTGTGCCCCTCTGAAAATATATTGATCCCGAGCGTGGCGAGAGATGGTGAGCGCGGAGAGGGAAATAGGGAGGGGGGACGGCTGCGGTTATTAATGTTTGCAATTCTAGAGTAATGGAAATATGAGACAAAAATATGTTTTCTCTCTCTCTATCTCTCGCTCTCTCTCTCTGTTTCTGACATGGCAATGGAGATTTCCCTTGCTGGTAGAGCATTTCAATTCTTAGTGCACCCCTGACAGTTTTAAGAAAGTAGATATTGGTTTCCTGTGGTTAATTCATTGATATGTAGACCAAGTTCTATGTTCCTCTTGAAGAAGTAATAAGGCAGCTAGAGAGAAGGGATGTTTTGGTTGATTTTGGGAGAGTGAAAGAGGACCCTTTTGTGTTGTAGATCACTGCTTCCAGGCCTTTTGTTGTGAGACTTCACTTCTGGGTTCTGTGTTGTCTGGGTACATGGACAATCCAAAAATTATTATAAGTAAGTTATATCGAAATATCCAAGCATAGCCCTACATACTCTTTGTCAGTGTCTTGCCAGTCGATGATATTGAGTAGGAAAATGCCACCCCTAAGTCACATAATAAAAACGCCGTTTTGAAGTACATTACATTCCAAAATCATGGGCATTAATATGGAGTTGGTCCCACCTTTGCTGCTGTAACAGCCTCCACTCTTCTGGTAAGGCTTTTCACTAGATGTTGGAACATTTCTGCAGGGACTTGCTTCCATTCAGCCACAAAAGCATTAGTGAGGTTGGTCGGGCACTGATGTTGGGTGATTAGGCCTGGCCCGCAGTCGGTGTTCCAATTCATCCCAAAGGTGTTCGACGGGGTTGAGGTCAGGGCTCTGTGCAGGCCAGTCAAGTTCTTCCACACCGATCAGAAATTGTATGCTGTGGTGTTGATTTCCCTTCACTGGAACTAAGGGGCCTAGGCCGAACCATGAAAAACAGCCCCTGACCATTATTCCTCCTCCACCAAACTTTACAGTTGACACTATGCATTTGGGCAGGTAGCGTTCTCAGATTGGTGAAGCGTGATTCATCACTCCAAAGAACACGTTTCCACTGCTCCAGAGTCCAATGGTGGTGAGCTTTACACCACTCCAGCCTACGCTTTGCACTGCGCATGGTGATCTTAGGCGTGGTGTGAGGCTGCTCGGGTGTGGCTGAAATAGCCAAATCTACTAATTTGATGGGGTGTCCACATATTTGTAGTATATTTAGTGTATATTCTAGCTCTGTTGGTGATTGGCTCAAGGTCTGTCGATTGTGAATTGGTTCAGTAGGACATGTGATATTGGTTGAGTTGTGAGTGTAGTGATGGAACAGGCATGGGGAGAGGGAGCTCCTGATGTTTGTAACTTTTAAACAGTATTTTATTTGTTGCCCCTGATCTCTGATAGCCCATCCCTACCCTATCTCCCCCTGTATGCCCTTCTCCCATTTCCTCTTTCCGCTCTCTCCCAGTGTGCGTGTCTCTGGCTTTGAACATTCAAGATCCCCCTGTAGCCTGCTGGGATTGAGGAAGTGGAAATCTCAGCATGCTCCACTCCCAAGGGCTCTCCTCTCTTCTCCCCATTTACCCCTCTGTTTTCCACCTCATATCCCTCTTATGCCCTGCTCCCCCCCCCCCCCTCGTCTCCCACTCAACCCCTCCCATACACATACCCTGTGATGTGGCACAGGCAGAGACACACTGACAGAAATAGATAACGCCTAAAAACATGAGGTGAGAGACACTTCACACAGTGACAGAGTGAAGTAGGAAAAAAACTTTTCTGGTAACAAATTCTATGAAGTTCATATTAATAATGCATTATACAGCATTATACATGTACTCATAATGCACTATGATACAGTAACAATGCAGTATAAACCAGTGGCGGTCAGTGCTGTTAAAGATAAGGGAGGACAATTATTTTTTTAATGAGCATGGCCTTATTTCTATTACAGCATATTGGATGACTCTGATTTAAATTCCATTCACCCAGTTCAATGTAACACCGATAGGTTTAGGCTACTACATGATACTCACATTTTCCCTATACCCATTATGAGGTTGCTACAACCTAGCCTATGAATTAAAGTTTACAAAATAGGTGCACACAGGTCGAGTGACAAATTTGTGGTGACAGACAGTGACATTTAGTCCCAACTTGCACACTCTTGCCTGCATCTAGGTAATGTAGGGTGTAATCAGTAGTCCAACAGTTGCAAACGAGAATTTCTATTGGACAAATTCAGGTATGTTTATCCCCATTTTGTTTCGTTTGCTTCCGTTTTAAGAAACCTTTTCAACATAATCGGCGGAATGAATACACCCTTGATCACCTGTAAACACAGTTCACTTTCATAGCAGCCACGTTGTATTCCTTCTCACATTCCTGCGCTCCCCTTCACCTCTTCCCTTCACTTGTGGACTTCAATGCACCAGCTGCATAAGCTGTATGTGACCAGGCGAAATAGCCTTTCCTAACCAAACCGCTACACACAGCCTACATCGTTGTCACCATATTAGCTAAAGTAATGCCATAGTCCGCATAACTAATAGAACTAACACGTTAGTAAACCCGCAACAATCATGCAGTAATGTTAGTGTACAGTCAGTAAGTAGTTACACCCCCAGGCCCCAGTGGCAATAAATGAGTAATACCAAAAGCTTACATAGACTTGGAAGAGTTCCAGTGTTGTGTAGGAAAGTCATAGCCAGCTAACATAGCATCCCTCTGTTTGATGCGGGGGTGTTTCAGTTGGCTAAACTAGGTAGCTGCATCTTCTAGTGAAACTGAAAGTGAAAAAGAATGATAATCTCTATTTCTCTCTTGCTTCCCCTTCATTTTGGCAGAAATCAATTTGTTTAAAACTGTTCAACTGTTGTCTTTCTCTCTCTTTGAGTCAGTTGCCTGTGCCATTCTGTACCATCACTCATTCATATATCTTTATGTACATATTCTTCATCCCTTTACAATTGTGTGTATAAGGTAGTTGTTGTGAAATTGTTAGGTTAGATTACTCGTTGGTTATTACTGCATTGTCAGAACTATAAGCACAAGCATTTCGCTACACTCGCATTCAAATCAAATCAAATCAAATTTATTTATATAGCCCTTCGTACATCAGCTGATATCTCAAAGTGCTGTACAGAAACCCAGCCTAAAACCCCAAACAGCAAGCAATGCAGGTGGAGAAGCACAGTGGCTAGGAAAAACTCCCTAGAAAGGCCAATACCTAGGAAGAAACCTAGAGAGGAACCAGGCTATGTGGGGTGGCCAGTCCTCTTCTGGCTGTGCCGGGTGGAGATTATAACAGAACATGGTCAAGATGTTCAATGTTCATAAATGACCAGCATGGTCGAATAATAATAAGGCAGAACAGTTGAAACTAGAGCAGCAGCACAGTCAGGTGGAAGTTGAAACTGGAGCAGCAGCATGGCCAGGTAGACTGGGGACAGCAAGGAGTCATCATGTCAGGTAGTCCTGGGGCATGGTCCTAGGGCTCAGGTCAGTTGAAACTGGAACAGCAGCATGGCCAGGTGGACTGGGGACAGCAAGGAGTCATCATGTCAGGTAGTCCTGGGGCATGGTCCTAGGGCTCAGGTCCTCCGAGAGAGAGAAAGAAAGAGAGAAGGAGAGAATTAGAGAACGCACACTTAGATTCACACAGGACACCGAATAGGACAGGAGAGGTACTCCAGATATAACAAACTGACCCCAGCCCCCCGACACATAAACTACTGCAGCATAAATACTGGAGGCTGAGACAGGAGGGGTCAGGAGACACTGTGGCCCCATCCGAGGACACCCCCGGACAGGGCCAAACAGGGCCAAGCATTAACATCAGCTAACCATGTGTATCTGACAAATAAAATTTGATTTGATTTGAACTACTCACCACATTTTATACACTGCAGTGCTAGCTAGCTGTAGCTTATGATTTCAGTACTAGATTATTTCTCTGATCCTTTGATTTGGTGGACAACATGTCAGTTCAATCTGCAAGAGCACGTAAGTTGTCATAATTACTGTGTAAGTCTATGGAAGGGGGTGAGAACTATGAGCCTCCTAGGTTTTGTATTGAAGTCAATGTACACAGAGGAGGACGGAAGCTAGCTGTCCTCCGGCTATACCATGGTGCTACCCTACAGAATGTTGTTGAGGCTGCTGTAGACCTTCTTTGCACAATAGTGTGGTTTAATCCGTTATTCAGTGATGTGATTTTATTTCGTATAGTTTTATCTAAAAAGGATAACTTTCTAAATGTTATACAATTTTTATTTTTTATTAAATTCACTGAGGAGGATGGTCCTCTCCTTTCTCCTCTGAGAAACCTTCACTGATATAAAAATAGTTATAGACACACATAAAGACTCATAGGCTTATAATTCCGTATACCAATACTCATAATGCATTATATGTACAATCATAATGTCACGCCCTGGTCGAAGTATTTTGTGTTTATCTTTATTTATTTGGTCAGGTCAGGGTGTGGCATGTGTTTTTGTATGTGGTGTGTATGTATGGGGATTGTAGCTAGTGGGGTGTTCTAGTTAAGTCTATGGCTGTCTGAAGTGGTTCTCAATCAGAGGCAGGTGTTTATCGTTGTCTCTGATTGGGAACCATATTTAGGCAGCCATATTCTTTGAGTTTGTCGTGGGTGATTGTCCTTAGTGTCCTTGTTCCTGCCTATGGGTTAGTTTACACTAGTATAGGCTGTTTCGGTTTTCGTTACGTTCTTTGTTTTGTAGTGTTTATCATTGATTCGTGTTTTACGTTTGTTCATTAAACATGGATCGCAATGTACACGCTGCATTTTGGTCCGATCCTTGTTCCACCTCTTCGTCAGAGGAGGAGATAGAAGAGAACCGTTACACATAATCACTTTTTATGTACAGCAACATAGTGTTTTATAATTGCTGGTCACTTTTTCCTCAACGATCATGCAGCATTTATAATTACCATCAGTGTGATACATTTCTAACGTTTTTGTCAATGAGCAGCAAGTTATTATTACTGCATCACAATCTTTGTTATGGTGTATAGCATACTTATAAAGTCATATTTGATTGATATGGGTAAAGTGATGAAATGCCTAAGGTAGACAGATAACAATACACCATAAACTGTTACTATACAATTATGAAGTGGTCATTGGTCTGCTTTCAGCGAATGAACCTCTGCACATTTCATGATGACACAACACAAAGCTCTTCATTCTTTCTCAAACATAACATACATTGCCTCAAGATCTTACAGATGTAGGACATTAATGTGAGCTAGTTTGCTACAGTAAGAAAATAAGCAACAGGAAATGTGAATTATTTATGTGGATGATAAGTAAATGGACAATTTTGAAGGGGTTGATACGCTTTTCGTAATTACAAGCTTCAGAAGCCTTTTTCAACCTCAACTAAATTAAAGGACGGTCCTCCTGCAACAGGGGGAACAAATTAAGACCCAACATATGTACAATTGGCACACCTGGATATTATATTAACATAAACAGTTCAAGAACGAAAAAGGCAAATGAAAAAGTCAAAGCCCAGTGCGACAAAATTATACAATAACATTAATATTTACAATAACATTGCTCAGCGTGATTTGCATGTACCAATTGAATCTCAGCTTACGTAGGATGAGCAACACAAATGAGGAAAAGGTTGATGGTTGTACTCAATATTTTTTTTGAAATTAAAAGCAAGAATTTCAGCACCTCGTAGAAAGACCGCAGTTGTACAGGACAAACATAGGTACAAAACTCAACTCAGCCTCGATATAAGAGAACGGAGTTGAGAGTTCCTCAGCTATAAGTGACTATGATTATACTTATAATGCATAATGAGTATTGGTATACAGACTTGTGAGTCCATATGAGTCTTTATGTGTGTCTATAACTATTCATATGCTGTATTATTATGCTTATACTGTATTATTGCTATCATAGTGCATTATGAGAACATGTATCATGCTGTCGTGTCATTGGCCATGCCGGATTAAGTGATATGACATGCTATTCTATAAAATCCTTTCTCAGTAATTAATATTACCTGATTGAGCTAATCATGTAAATGTAATTAACTAGAAAGTCGGGGAACCACGAAAGAGTGTTTATAGAGCTGTTATCTTCCGAATAAACTCTTAAAGACCTAGTAATATTTTACATAAATAGCAGTCAATATTAATCGTCACCTTATTTCAGTCTCATCTGAAAATGGTAAATTATTGGTTATCTTCACGAACCCTGGCTAACAAGTTGAATCAGCAATACAAAATTGGGTTTAATTATTTATTTACTAAATACCTAACTAATCACACAGAATTACATATACACAGAATGCAAATGATGTCATACAGAAAACGTCCCTGGTGGACGGAGCCGACATGACGGCTGGTTACACAAAGGAAAGGGGGTTGGGTTTGAGTGAAAGAGCGGGAAGAATGAGGAACAAAGGGAGAAGCCATGCTATCGTAAATACAGTATCTTATGCATTCTAAATTACCGCCCATTTCGAAAATGCAATAAATATTTACTTTGTTAGTTTGGTCGTAGATGCTAGCCGTGTTGGCCAACAGAGATCTTCCTGTCCTCAGAAGAATGTCTCTGGTGGTAAATTGTATACGTTGTAGTATCGTCATTGTGTGTTAGACTGGATATGTCGTCCGTCCTTTCCTAGCCCACGTTTACAGCGGCCGCTGCTAACTCCACGGCTAGGAGGTATCACTTCTGGAGTGAATAAAAGTTCAAGGTTCATACCATTCACAACCAAATCTCACGCTGGAGTTGGATTAGTTCTGTAGTTGACATGTTAGTCCCTTTTAACGTATGGACCGTCGTCCTATCGTCCTCGGAACAGGAGGTTACATTTTCGTCAAGGGCTTAAATAGTGGAGGGAGAGAAGGGTGTGTTTCATAGTTTATAACCCATGTCTCTTCATAAGGGCGGGCCACTGATTGAGCAGAGCTCTAACCTTATGAAAACCCAATTCTCTCATTTGGAAGCTAAAATTACATGTAGTCTTTTCACAAATAGTTTCATGTTCAAACATTTAAATTGCACAATAATTCCATGTGAATCTGATAACTAGAATGTGTAGACTTTCCCAGATACAGTTTGTGTCGTCCTGTCATCAGTCATAATGTCTCAGATGACAACCGAACTGACATCATATTCATTAAGTACCAACACATATTTTCAACTGGTTCTATTACCGAAAAATGGTTCCTTTCCCCCCACTGTTTGATGTTCCCAGACTCTCTATGTTTAACAAAGGCTATTCAAGAGTCCTTCAGTAGAGTCAAGAGAGAGAGGGGAGAAAGGTATTTATGGGGGGTTCATAAACCTTACCCACAGGCCAACTTCATGACAATGCTGTATAATATATTCTGAGAATTTGTATAATGCTGTATAATGCATTAGGCATATGATATTCATAGAAAGTGTAACCACATTTATTGTATTTTAAAGCTGCGATATGTAACTTTTTGGGTGACTCGACCAAATTCAAATGTGAGTTAGAGATCTGTCATTGTCATTGAAAGCAAGCCTAAGAAGCGGTGTATCTGTTCTGTTTTTTCATCTTTTACTTTTGGTTTTGTACACCAGCATCAAACAGCTGAAAATACAATATATTTGGGAATTGAAAAAATATTTCACAGTGGCTTGAATGTTACAATGATTCTCTAGATTTACTTGTTTTGTCACATAAACTGAAATTAGAACTGTTAGAAATGTTTGCTACTGTGAAATGGTGGAGGTAGCCGAGTGGTTAGAGTGTTGGGGCACTAACCAAAAGGTTGCTAGATCAAATCCCAAGCTGACAAAGTACAAATCTGTTGTTCTGCCCCTGAACAAGGCAGTTAATCCACTGTTCCTAGGCCATCATTGTCAATAAGAATTTGTTCTTAACTGACTTGCCTGATTAAATGAAGGTTAAATAAATAAAATACATTTCTGCGTATTCCACCTTTAAATGGTTGGTAGCATAAACATAACCACATGTTTTGTTTGCATTAGTATATACATCAAAAGTCCCAATGCAACGTTACACTTCACTTTTCTATTTGTATTACGTAAAACCGATTAGAATGTTGAAGTGATGTCGGAAAATGTTTTTCCGGGTTGTGATGTAATATTGAGGACGGATGTTTGTACTTATAGGTAACCAGATCGTCACTATAACTAAGTTACTTGACCACACTGTGTTGTTACATTGGTGAGTAAAAACGTATGCTTCCTACATTTTTAACCATTGAATTTGGGCTTTGTTGGTTGCAGAGCAGGTGCTGCAGTGTATTGATGTTTAGAGGGATGGGTTTGTGACTGAAGGTTGTTTTAATCTAGACTCCATTTTGTTCTGGTCCCCAGTTTGACCAGCGACAGTGACCTTGTGAGACAGCATTTTATTTCGTCAAGCAAGGACATGATCAGCTTACCATCAGAGCACATCATGGACATTTGTTTCACGTCAGACCAGCAACAACCAAATGGCTGTACTGGACATGCTGCTAAGTACTGCTAATGAGCATGATGATTTTAGGTCTAGTGTGTAATTATGGTTTGTTTGTATGACTGACTGTATCATTAAATGGGTGTTCAGTCTTCTCTAAGAACGTAGCCATTAAGCACCCTCCTCGTCTGATTGGCTTACCTAGAGACCGAGAGATATATTTGTTTATTTATTTATTTTCCCTTATGTACTTTAACTATTTGCACATCATTACATCACTGCATATAGACATAATATGTTATTTTAAATGTCTTTATTCTTTTGGAATTTTTGTAACTGTAATGTATTGTTTATTGTTTATTTCAAATTTGTTGACTATCTATTTTGCTTGCTTTGGCAATGTAAACATTTGTTTCCTATGCCAATAAGAGCATCTTCCCCAATCTTTGGAACTAAGGATTGATCAGCCCTATCCACAAAAGTGTAGATGTCAGAGTCTAGGTGATGTGGGTAAGGGGGAGTCAGGCGCAGAACACAGAGATGAGTAATAATAGTAACTTTACTAAAATAATCTTCCAACAAGGAGAAACAAAAATGCAGAATCACATAATCACATAAACGAGACAACTGACAACAATAAACACGCACAAAACCATGATGGCTCCAGAGGGTTAAATAGGGAAATAATTCAAATGTAATGGGAACCAGGTGTGTACAATACAGACAAAACAAATGGAAAAAGAAATGTAGATCGGTGGAGGCTAGAAAGCCGGTGAGGTCGAACACCAAACGCCGCCCGAACAAGGAGAGGCACCAACTTCAGCGGAAGTCGTGACAGTAGCCAGATTTGACCCTAATAACTACCGTGGGATATGCGTCATCAGCAACCTTGGGAAAATCCTCTGCATTATCATTAACAGCAGACTCATATATTTCCTCAGTGAAAACAATGTACTGAGCAAATGTCAAAAGGGCTTTTTACCAAATTATCATACGACAGACCACGTATTCACCATGTACACCCTAATTGACAAACAAACAAACCAAAACAAAGGCAAAGTCTTCTCATGCTTTGTGGATTTAAAAAATACTTTGACTTAATTTGGCATGAGGGTCTGCTATACAAATTGATAGAAAGTGGTGTTGAGGGAAAAACATACAATGTTATAACATCCATGTACACAAACAACAAGTGTGAGGTTAAAAAAACACACACATTTCCCACAGGGCCGTGGAGTGAGACAGGGATGTAGCTTAAGCCCCACCCTCTTCAACATATACATTGGCGAGGGCGCTAGAGCAGTCTGCAGCACCCGGCCTCACCTTACTAGAATCTGAAATCAAATGTCTACTGTTTGCTGATGATCTGGTGCTTCTATCTCCAACAAAGTAAATAATGGTGTTCCAAAAAAGGTCCAGTCTCCAGGACCACAAATTCCACCTAGACACCTTTGCCCTAGAGCACACATAAAACTATACATACCTTGGCCTTAACAACAGCGCCACAGCTAACTTTCACAAAAGAACGCCCTGAGAGACAAGGTAAGAAGGTCCTTCTATGCCATCAAAGGGAAGATAAAATTTGACATACCAATTAGGATCTGGCAAAAAATACTAGGATCTGCCCTTTATGGTTATGAGGCCTGGGGTCCACTCACCAACCAATAATTCACGAAATGGGACAAACAC
>NC_034176.2:57725359-57779138 GCF_002021735.2 Oncorhynchus kisutch
TGATTAAAAATGCAAAGGAAATGAACACATCAAAAATGCCAACCTGGCCGCTACACCAGAGGAGGTATTTAAAAGGGAATGATGCATGTTTTATCATAGGTCTGTGTATGTTTTTGTTAGGGTGTTAGCAATGTGGAAGTGCACTTAAATAAGAGTACACCAACAATTTAATGAGAGATTGAGATAATTTAAAAAAACATATACATATATATTTATATATATATATATATTTCATCTCTGAGAATTCATGTAACATTTTATTTTCTGATGCAATTATGCGTCAACCAGATTGTACAGTGGAGACCACTGAGATATAATACGAAGTGGAGATTACGTCCGACCGTTGTTTTCAAGTTAATCTACTCACATTTGCACATACGCCGATTCATAGACCGTGGTTGAATTTTATAAATGATATATCTTTGGCTGTGAGTGATGACATTTTTTTTTTTGCCTCAGTGACAATTCCATTGAATAATTCAATGGATGTTTTGTGCACAAAGCTGGGTCGGCAGGGTAGCCTAGTGTTTAGAGTGTTGGACTAGTAACCGGAAGGTTGCAAGTTCAAATCCCCGGGCTGACAAGGTACGAATCTGTCGTTCTGCCCTGAACAGGCAGTTAACCCACTGTTCCTAGGCCGTCATTGAAAATAAGAATTTGTTCTTAACTGACTTGCCTGGTTAAATAAAGGTAAAATAAAAAAATAAAAAAGCTCATTACTAAAGTGTCTGATTAGGAATTTTCTAGTCTGACCTCTCTAGGTGGTTGTGTATGGAAATGGTCTTTCTGGGCATGGTGTCAGTTAAACTGCAGTACCGAAGCAAAACCGTGCTTCTAGACCAGAAACCTGGCCCCTTGGTGGAGAGACACAAACCACTACACGGCTGTGTGTATGGTCTAAACTCTGTGAGCAGAATCCGACTCACCACATTTACTAAGACACTGCTCTGGTGAGGTGTTCCTCCTGTGGATTTCACTTGTGCAGACATACGATCCCACAGACGGCAACACAGCCACAGATGATACTTCAGTTGGCGCACGCTGACAAACCTATAACGTTAGTAGAGAGAGAGAGAGAGAGAGAGAGAGAGAGAGAGAGAGAGAGAGAGAGAGAGAGAGAGGGAGAGAGAGAGACCCACCCTGTGCAAACACACACATCATAAGTCCCTCGTTTGAAATCCACTGACATTATTAGTTCATATTCAGAGGTAATCTTCCACTGCTTTGGTGTTCATGTCTAGAAAGGAGGTGTATATGGATGTTCCTGAAAGAATTTGAACATATGCCCAAATGCTCTTACTGGAATTGTCCATCCAGCTTCCCTTTGAAACACGAAAGGAGGGGAAAGTTAATTTTGTTCTCTGCTGTTTAATTAAAAGAAGAAAGTAAACCCAGGATTTGTGTCTAGTTGGACGTGGTAAGCGTGTAATGTGCCTCGCCATTGGTCCGTACCAGAATGATTTATGCAGCCAACCTAGAGTTAATCCCAGCTCTCTCTCTGTTGCAGATACATTGGTTTTTTACAGCTGAGCTAACATTGCCAGTTTGGCCCAAACACAAGATAAAGTTGTTGATGTGTCAGATCATAAGAGCCTCCCTGTTGATGACAAGTTGTCCTTGTAGAACTCACATCCTTCTGCTTACACTATAACTGAAAAGTCAAGAACATAAAAAGCTGTAAAGCATTTTGAGTCTGTGAATGTAGCAAACAATTAACATGTTAATAGAAATTCCTCACATTATACGTATTCAAGTCTGACATTTCTGCGATTATTGTTTCCACTAGAGAATCATTTTATAACTGAATAGGGCAGAGGTCAATGTCTTCCTCTGCAGGTTTGGGTGTGTGAAACCATTCAAAGATGAATTCAAGCCTGGTAATAGATAAGAGACAGAGGCAGTGGACGGTTGCTGTGCAGAGCAGAGTTTATCACTCGGCTTTGAGCGCACAGACGTAGAACCGCAGAAAATACGTAGAGATCCCCAGCGACACAGCGCAGAGATTTAAGATTTAAGAAACAACATGTAGATACCAGGATTAATAGTGGGATTTGAAAATGGAGGGCAGGGGAGATTACTTGGTCCCTTTCAAACACTAACAAATAACCCCCCCCCCCCCCCCCCCGTGTGCGAGCAAAGAACAGGAAATGAGCAAAGAAAAAAAGAAATAAAGTACAGTAAGAGGATTGGGCTGAAATCCTGCTCCTGATTCCTCTGATGGGATAAATGAGTGAGATGAATTGTTTCCAAACGGAGAGACCCCCTTATCTTTACATCTCCTCTTCTCTCTCTACAGTATTATCTCTCCTGCTCCCCATCTCCCTCTTTCTTTTCCATAAGTGATCCCTCCTTTGTACGTTACTGTCTGTCACTCTGGGAGATATGTTCTTTGTCTTTGATGGTCCGATGGTCCGATGTTTTCTGCTTGGGGCCTAGTCACACTAAGCTGTGATCATGTGCGTACACTTCCTCCCATCCCATATGTGAGTGGTTAGGTAGAGGCATGGCTCCTGGCCGTAACCACATCCAGATATCACTGGTATCAACTCCCTGCCTCTCCACAATGAGATGGCCTTGTAGTGTGACTATAGGATCCTGTTTGGTAAAACCGGAGCCTACAGGTCCTTCATCAGATCCAGTGCTCCTAGGCACAACTTCCTTCCATTTCTCTGCGTCATGGTCGGGATACCATGTTATTAAGCAACAGGACAGTCTGACATGCGTGCTGATCAAATCAAATCAATTTATATAGCCCTTTGTACATCAGCTGATATCTCAAAGTGCTGTACAGAAACCCAGCCTAAAACCCCAAACAGCAAGCAATGCAGGTGTTGACACACGTTGGCTAGGAAAAACTCCCTAGAAAGGCCAAAACCTAGGAAGAAACCTAGAGAGGAACCAGGCTATGAGGGGTGGCCAGTCCTCTTCTGGCTTTCCCGGGTGGAGATTATGACAGAACATGGCCAAGATGTTCAAATGTTCATAAATTACCAGCATGGTCAAATAATAGGTTTGGGACAGGTAGCACATCCGGTGAACAGGTCAGGATTCCATAGCCGCAGGCAGAACAGTTGAAACTGGAGCAGCAGCACGGCCAGGTGGACTGTGGACAGCAAGGAGTCATCATGCCAGGTAATCCTGAGGCATGGTCCTACTGCTCAGGTCCTCCGAGAGAGAGAAAGAAAGAGAGAAAGGGAGAATTAGAGAGAGCATACTTAAATTCACACAGGACACCAGATAAGACAGGAGAAGTACTCCAGATATAACAAACTGACCGTAGCCCCCCGACACATAAACTACTGCAGCATAAATGCTGGAGGCTGAGACAGGAGGGGTCAGACGACACTGTGGCCCCATCCGATAATACCCCCGGACAGGGCCAAACAGGAAAGATATAACCCCGCCCACTTTGCCAAAGCACAGCCCCCACACCACTAGAGGGATATCTTCAACCATCAACTTACCATCCTGAGACAAGGCCGAGTATAGAACACAAAGATCTCCGCCACGGCACAACCCAAGGGGGGGCGCCAACCCAGACAGGAAGATCACATCAGTGACTCAACCCACTCAAGTGACACACCCCTCCTAGGGACGGCATGAAAGAGCACCAGTAAGCCAGTGACTCAGCCCCTGTAATAGGGTTAGAGGCAGAGAATCCCAGTGGAAAGAGGGGAACCGGCCATGCAGAGACAGCAAGGGCGGTTCGTTGCTCCAGAGCCTTTCCGTTCACCTTCACACTCCTGGGCCAGACTACACTCAATCATATGACCCACTGAAGAGATGAGTCTTCAGTAAAGACTTAAAGGTTGAGACCGAGTTTGCGTCTCTCACATGGGTAGGCAGACCATTCCATAAAAATGGAGCTCTATAGGAGAAAGCCCTTAGAAATTCTAGGGACAATTAGGAGGCCTGCGTCTTGTGACCGTAGCGTACGTGTAGGTATGTACGGCAGGACCAAATCAGAGAGATAGGTAGGAGCAAGCCCATGTAATGCTTTGTAGGTTAGAAGTAAAACCTTGAAATCAGCCCTCGCCTTGACAGGAAGCCAGTGTAGGGAGGCTAGTACTGGAGTAATATGATAAAATTTGTTGGTTCTAGTCAGGATTCTAGCAGCCGTATTTAGCACTAACTGAAGTTTATTTAGTGCTTTATCCGGGTAGCCGGAAAGTAGAGCATTGCAGTAGTCTAACCTAGAAGTAACAAAAGCATGGATACATTTTTCTGCATCATTTTTGGACAGAAAGTTTCTGATTTTTGCAATGTTACGTAGATGGAAAAAAGCTGTCCTTGAAACAGTCTTGATATGTTCGTCAAACGAGAGATCAGGGTCCAGAGTAACGCCGAGGTCCTTCACAGTTTTATTTCAGACGACTGTACAACCATTAAGAGTAATTGTCAGATTCAACAGAAGATGTCTTTGTTTCTTGGGACCTAGAACAAGCATCTCTGTTTTGTCCGAGTTGATCTGCACTAAAAGCAATGTTCACCACCTGCTGTTGTTCCAGTGCATCCTCATCCTCTCTCTCCTATAGTATAATAATAACGTACGCCATTTAGCAGATACTTTTATCCAAAGCGACTTGCCGTCATGCGTGCATACGATCATGCGTGCATACAGTCATGTGTGCTCCTCTCTCCTCTCTCTCTCTTTCTTTTTGCTACGGTGTGTCTTCTAAACTTTGATTACTGCGCCTGGTTATTAGAAGAAGCATGTCATTGTGTTTGCGCACGGCCCGCCTGCCTGTTTCACTCCTCCCGCATTTGCATGTCTGCCAGGTGCCAGGGGGGACTATCATTTCTGACAGTCTCTCCTTTTCAATCTGGGTTCAGAGCACAGACTGGGAAATGGGAAAGACTAAATGCAAGAGTGTCGGATGTGGCAGCCAGGAGCTCTTCTCTCTCCCTTCGCAGCACACAAATGAGAGAGGAACGAAACGAAGGGAGCATGGCGGCCTGGAAGACTATTATTAGGCTGCTGTGAGTAGGGTGATGGAGAGGGAACCGGCTTAGAAAATAGCTGGGCTTCTGACTAAACTAACTAGAGAAAGCCACACTTGATTGATGCCGCAGGATTGCCTGTGTGTGTGTGTGTGCGCCAGCTATATTAGCTGTCTCCACAACAGGTGGATACAGTGGGGTAGTGTGCGTGTGTCTGTGTGTGACAAAGGAGGAATGAATGAAGGAAAAGGGGATGACAGAATAACCGGAGGGAGGAGTGCAGCTGTGCTCGGTTGCTACAGTACGTCTGACAGAGAATGTTGTTACTAGTGATGGATTTTCCCTATGGTACGGCTGATAATAAGAACATCTGCATGAGATGCGGAGTGAATCTCTCTGAAGGGAATCACTGGAGGCGAAAACAGTAGTCTGAGAGCAAGACAGACAGAGAGAGAGAGAGAGAGAGAAAGCTGAAATATAGTGTTCTCCAGATTGTGAGGAGTCCATGGGGGCTAATATAGACTGCTAGATGCTTAGTTGGGATGTGCACTCACAATATTTAGTAATAAGGTTTGTTATGCAATTGAGAACAACTAGAAGCAAATTGTGTGTGTTGTGTGTGTGTGCGTGTGTGCATGCGCGTGCGCGTGTGTGTGTGTGTGACTGTTGTGCGGTTAAGCAGAAGCAGGCCATCCCATCCCGGTCTCTGCAGGGACATCCTGATAGAGCAGTCTTGTGTGATAGATGAGGTGAAAAGATGAAATAACTACATTGCTTTATATTATAATTTTTTGGGTGATGTTCCTCTTCCTTGTTATCTTGCCCTAGATGCCAGTGCCCTACGCAGTTCGAGGGGCCAGAGTGCCAGCAGACCAAACACAGTTTCCATGGCAACGGCTATGCCTGGTTTCCTCCCATAAGGCCTTGCTTCGAGAGCCATCTCTCCCTGGAGTTCATCACGGAGGTTGCAGATGGTCTGCTGCTCTACAGCGGGCCCCTGGCCCAGCTACAGCCCTGGGACCTCGAGGACTTCATGGCCATAGGTACATATCCACTTATCTACTCACAGAGGAGGGGGACAGGAATATAGGATAGGGCAGAGACAAGATGTGTTAGGGGGAAGGGATGGACAGCGCATGCCTGCGTCAGTGTGTGAGTGCTGGTAATTGTGTTTTCGGTACACAGTGATGGTCAGATAGAGATAGCAAGGTTGCATGAGGAAGAAATTGTCCTGTCTGGATTTGCTGGTTTAATATGAACGTTTAGAGACTGCTAAGGTTCTTTTTTTACATGGATATTTGTTGTACCAACCCTGCCAAATTAGTTTGGGGGTGGAGGGGTTTCTTTGAATGGGGTTCAGCATCAGCCTACACATAGCTCCTGAGGCCTTTAATTGAGTGTACACTCGGTGGTAAAGACTGATTTCAGTCTGTTTGTGTGTGTTTGTGTGTGTGTGTGTGTGTGTGTGTGTGTTTGTTTGTGTTTGTTTGTGTGTGTGTGTGTGTGTGTGTGTGTGTGTGTGTGTGTGTGTGTGTGTGTGTGTGTGTGTGTGTGTGTGTGTGTGTGTGTGTGTGTGTGTGTGTGTGTGTGTGTGTGGTTGCAGTGTGACAGCATCAGGTCTTTAGGGGTTAATGAAGGGGCTCATTATGAAAGTAAAGGCTTATTTGTCATACATTCCAGAATGTAATTACAACGGGGTGTACATATTTAGAGTTTGAATGAACTTGTTGAGCTCTATGGACGTGCTTCGCATACATCCTTGAAGTTGAGGTCCAGAGTAAATAACATGTGATGTTTGCGTGTACGTGTTTGTGGCTCCATTGCATATTGTGTTTTGAGTATTAGCACTCGATTCAATGCTGGAAGACATTTTGTGTGTGTGTATGAGTGTGTATGAGTGCGCGAGTGTGTGAGTGTGTGTTTGAATGGAAAACAAAAGAGAAAGGATACAGTAATAGATTCAAGCATCAAGTTTCAACGTTTTTTTTGTTGCCACGGGCACAGGACATTCTTGAATCTCGACAGTCTCAAGTCTGAAGTCTCAACAGTCTAAAGGCTGCAGTCTCAAAACGATGCATAGTCAGTGTGTTGTACTGTGAAGGTCAAACGAAATCAAACTTTATTTGCCACATGCGCCGAATAAGTGTAGACTTTACCATGAAATGCTTACTTACAAGCCCTTAACCAACAGTGCAGTTCAAGAAGAAGAAAATATTTACCAATTAGACTAAAATAAAAAGTAATAAAGAAAGTAACACTAAGAATAACAATAACGAGGCTATATACAGGGGGCACCAGTACCGAGTCAGTATGTGGGGGTACAGGCTAGTTGAGGTAATCTGTATATGTAGGTGGGGGCGAAGTTACTATGCATAGGTAACAAACAAACAGCGAGTAGCAACAGTGTACTAGGTCAATGTAAATTGTCCATTGGCGATTTTTATGAATTGATAGTTTGTTGGTGATGTGGACACCAGGGAACTTGAAACTCTCGACCCGCTCCACTACAGCCCTGTCGATGTTAATGGGGGCCTGTTTGGCCCGCCTTTTCCTGTACTCCACGATCAGCTCCTTTGTCTTGCTCACATTGAGGGAGATGTTGTTGTCCTGGCACCACACTGCCAGTTCTCTGACCTCCTCCCTATAGGCCGTCTCATCATTGTCGGTTGTGTTGTCAACAAACTTAATGATGGTGTTGGAGTCGTGTTTGGCCACGCAGTCGTGGGTGAACAGGGAATACAGGAGGGGACTAAGTACACCCCTGAGGGACCCCAGTGTTAAGGATCAGCATGGCAGACGTGTTGTTGCCTACTCCTTACCACCTGGAGTCGGCCCGTCAGGAAGTTCAGGATCCAGTTCCAGAGGGAGGTGTTTAGTCCCAGGGTCCTTAGCTTAGTGATGAGCTTCGTGGGCACTATAGTGTTGAACGCTGCGCTGTAGTCGATGACCAGCATTCTCACATAGATGTTCCTTTTGTCCAGGCGAGAAAGGGCGGTGTGGAGTGCGATTGAGATTGCGTCAACTGTGGATCTGTTGGGGCGGTATGCGAATTGGAGTGGGTCTAGGGTGTCCGGGAGGATGCTGTTGATGTGAGCCATGACCAGCCTTTCAAATCACTTCATGGCTACTGACATGAGTGCCACTGGGCGGTAATCATTTAGGCAGGTTACCTTCGCTTCCTTGGGCACAGGAACTATGGTGGTCTGCTTGAAACATGTAGATATTATAGACTCGGTCAGGGAGAGGTTGGAAATGTCAGTGAAGACACTTGCCTGTTGGTCCGCGCATGCTTTGAGTACACGTCCTGGTAATCCGTCTGGCCCCGCGGCTTTGTGAATGTTGACCTGTTTAAAGGTTTTGTTCACATCGGCTACTGAGAGCGTTATCACACAGTCATCCTAAACAGCTGGTGCTCTCGTGCATGCTTCAGTGTTGCTTGCCTCGAAGCGAGCATAAAAGGCATTTAGCTCATCTGCTAGGCTTACATCACTGGGCAGCTCGAGTCTGGGTTTCGCTTGGTATAGTCGCTCGAATAGTTGTAATAGTTTACATGACATCCACAGTCATGTAAACTGACATCCACAATAGTTTTCGAGCCCCTCCACATCCGAAGAGCATCAGAGCCGGTGTAGTACAATTCAATCTTAATCCTGTATTGACGCTTTGCTTGTTTGATGGTTCATCTGAGGGTATAGCAGGATTTCTTATAAGCGTCTGGATTAGTCTCCCGCTCCTTGAAAGCAGCAGCTCTAGCCTTTAGCTAGATGCAGATGTTGCCTGTAATCCATGGATTCTGGTTGGGATAGGTACGTACAGTCACTGTGGGGATGACATCATCGATGCACTTATTGATGAAGCCGATGACTGAGGTGGTGTATTCCTCACTGCCACTGAATGAATCCCGGAACATATTCCAGTCTGTGCTAGCAAAACAGTCCTGTAGTGTAGCCGCGTCATCTGACCACTTCCGTATTGAGCAAGTCACTGCTTTACTTCCTGCTTTAGTTTTTGCTTGTAAGCAGGAATCAGAGTATAATTGTCGTCAGATTTGCCAAATGGAGGGTGGGGGAGAGTATGCGTCTGTGTGTGGAGTAAAGGTGGTCTAGGATTTTTTTCCCCCCTGGTTGCACATTTGATAAAACTGATTTATGTTTGCCTGCATTAAAGTCCCCGGCCACTAGGAGCGCCACTTCTGGGTGAGCATTTTCTTCTTTGCTTATGGCCTTATAGAGTTGTTTGAGAGCAGTCTTAGTGCCAGCTTCGCTTTGTGGTGGTAAATAGATGGCTATGAATAATATAGATGAGAACTCTCTTGGTAGATAGTGCGGTCGACAGCTTATCCAAGCAGCTCTACCTCAGGCGAGCAATACCTCGAGACTTCTTTAATATTAGGCATTGCGCACCAGCTGTTATTGACAAAAAGACAAACACCCCCACCCTTCGTCTTACCAGAGGTATCGTCTGTGTTCTGCCGGTGCATGAAAATCCCGCCAGCTCTATATAGTCCGTTTCTTCGTTCAGCCAAGTTTTTAATGTCCCGTTGGTAGGATAATCTTAATAGTCGGCCATCAATTTTATTTTCTAATGATTGCACGTTAGCAAGAAGAATGGAAGGCATTGGGAGTTTACTTGCTCGCCTACGGGTTCTCAGAAGGATCCCCGATCTGCCTCCCCTTTTCCGGCATCTTTTCTTCATGCAAATGGCGTGGATCTGGGCCTGTTCCAGTGAAAGCAGGATATCGTCGTACTCGTTCAAGGAAAATTGCTTTGCTTTTCTGATGGCCAGAGGTTATTTTCGGTCATAAGAGATGGTAGCAGCAACATTATGTACACAATAAAAAATAACAAAAAAATACAAAATTGCACAATTGGTTGGGGGAATGTAAAACATCAGCCATGTTCTTCGGCGCCATCTTTTCTCTCTGACGTAAAGATGTCTGCAGATGCTGCAGTAAGTCAAGGTTTCCCAAACTCAATCCTTGGGCCACTCCTGGTTACACGTTTTGGTTTTTGCTCTAGCACCACACAGCTGATTCAAATAATCAATGTCCACAGCCTCACAGCCCAGTCCACAACTGCTGGGTGTAGAGGGAGAGACATAGTCTGGAGAAGAGAGACAAAATCCAACAAAGTCTGTGTCCAGCACTGTGCCAGAGAGGACAGAGATAGCGATAGGGAAAACAGGGAGGGATGAATAGAGAGTGGATAGACAGGGAAACATTCAACGCGTACTGTACATGTTGAGGTAGAGAGAGAATAAAAAGTATGGAGAGAGAGTTTAGGAGCTGTAAGATGCGGAGTGGGGTTAACGGTATTGAGCTGCGGATGGAGTCAGAGAGAGTTGGAGTAGGAGAAGATAATACACAGTGAGACATGGAGTGAGAGGGTGAGATACTTGGTTCGGAGTGGAAGGGTGTGTATGAAAGAGATGTGTAGACAACTCTACAATTGCAGGAGGGAGAGATGACGAGTGGAGAGGGCAAGTAGAGACGGCTGAGACTTAAAGGGAGAAACAGACAACAACAGTTCAGCCCAATGTCTCTATATTACTCTCTCAAACAGACACACACACACATACCCCTTACTCTCACCCACAGACAGGTTGACTGTGTTAAACCTTATTATTTCTAGTTGTATAAGCAATGCAACCTATTAAACCTTATGATTTCCCACTGCTTCCCGGGCCGGATCTCCTTATTAAAGATGTTGAGCGGCTCGCTGGCTGTCTCCTGCAGCCCTGCCCACTCACTGTCTGTTTTCTACCGTGCAGCGCTGTTTATCCCCCCCATGGTCCATTGTGCCCAGTTATCACCACCACTAATGTAACATAGCACAGATCTGCCTCTGCAAAACACCCCTGCATGTCCTACATTCTCCCTGTTCCCCTGGGATTAAAGGCCCAATGCAGCCATTTGTACAGTATATCAATTTCAAATCATTTCTGGGTGACAATTAAGTGCCTTATTGTAATAGTTTTCCATTAAAATGGTAAAAAAGAAACAAAAATTGCTTTTTAGCAAAAAACGACTGTATTTCTCAAGCAATAATTTTGCTAGGACTGTCTGGGAGTTGTCTGAGTGGCGAGGGGGAAATTGAAATCTAGCTGTCATTGGCAGAGAGGTTTGGAACTCTCTTTGCTACCAGGGAGGAAGGGAGTCTTTGGTTCTGCTTGTTAACTTTTCCATGGCTCATAGTCCTTTGTCCCCGTCTGATGTGGGTCAGATTACAACCACTATGTGCTTCATACTGAAAGCATTATATTGAGTTATGGTTGTGTATAGTGTAGGTTTGCAGGACATATGGAATATTTTAGAGTGCCCATTGGTCTGTCCTCACCTCTAAATGTAATCTGTGTTATATTTCTCTCTAAATCACACCAGAGATCTAGACCCTATCTGTGCTGTCTCCTGACTTTGACCGCTGACCTCTAGGTCTATTAATCTGACTGGTACGCGGGAACACGATTACGTCCAGTGAGCTCATTGTTAAATGAGTCTCATTATTGTGAACGCTCCCTTCTCAAGGGTACGAGCCATGGGGCTGAGCTTGTCCAATCAATAGACAAATTAACCGGACAAATTAAATTTGGGTGATTACGGACTCCTGCAGAATGGGAAACAGGCTCTCAGGGCTCGGCTGGGGATCCAGTTTACACCTCGTTGCCAAGAGTTGCATCCAGCTCCAAGGATAGAGCAGAAAACAATGTCATCACTCACTTTGTCTCATTCTGACCTGATGGCAGCCTATTTATCATGCTTTTAATATGTGGAATTCAAATTGTCTTAATAAATGCAACTCAAAAGCCAGATGTTAAAAAAAAGATTGAGTAATGGAATGGAAAGTAAATGAATGTAATGGTCATTTGCTGGCAGCATATAAGCCAATTTATAACAGGCAAGGTTATTGCATTTTTTTCCTGCCCGTATTAAATAGAATCATAATATCCGGCTGGATGTAAGCATCTCAGGCATTTTGTATTTAGCTATTTTTATTTTATTTTTTTTATCTTTTGCTTTATGCGGTACTAGTGTTGGTGGTCTCAGAAAGAACTGAGAAACAGGCTGACTAAAAACACACACACACACACACACGTGCAGACACAACATCTGGCAGATGAAAGCGAGCAGAGAGATACAGTTACCTACTGAGTGTGACGCGCACATTACGGTCAATTTGCAGAAACCTGTTTCACAGTCTTTTGGCGCTGCACCCGTTTCAAATATCGCTTTAAAGTTTAGGTACTGTTTCCTGGGGGTATGGGGTTGTTTGCTGACAGTCAATTTATATTAAAGGCACCACAGTCACAGACTCTCTTTCTCTCTTGCTGGGCTGCTGATTTGTATATACAGAGTGATTTGTAATGCTGTTTATGCAGTCCATATGGTTATTGCCTCAAACATATCCCCTTCAGGCCTTCAGGAGAGCAATTTTTCAAATTTAAGCTCCATGCTATGGGGGCCATGCTATGGGGGCTGAGACCCTCTGGCTTCCCCCTCGCCAAGACGCTCGACAGGGAAGATTAATCTGCAGGGATGTCGAGGAGGAGATCATGATGAATAAGGGATGAGAAGGGGAGAAGTCCGCCAACCGGAGTTTAAGAGCAGAATCTTGTAGTAACCTGAGGACACCCGGGCGTACTCTCCCTATCCAAGATCATTTGATACGACACAACATAAAGCCCATTTGGCCTGTCTTCCCACACCTTTTTTTGATAACTAGACAAGTCAGTTAAGAACAAATTCTTATTTACAATGACGGCCTAGGAAAAGTTACCTGTCTTGTTCAGGGACAGAACGACAGATTTCTTTTACCTTGTCAGCTCGGGGATTCGAACTAGCAACCTGCCTGACCAACACAGCCCAGCCTGTCCATCTGTGTGGAAGTTCTCCTCTCAGGCACTCAGCACCACTCTCCTCTCCTTCCCTCTCTCTTTTCATCTCAACCAAGCCTCCACCATTCAAACCTGTCATCTCTTTTCTCCTGAAATGTCACGTCAGTCCCAACAAGGAGGGTCGGGGACCCTCGTCAGACCCAGATAACCTGTGGGACAGTGTCAATCTTCTGCCTGAGGGTGGTGGCCAATGTGGACCTTTCAAATGAAAAGGGCTTTTCACTCAGGCTTAGCCTGGGCTCTGTACATCAGTGACTTACTGCTAGCTCAAAGTTATCTCTGTCTGAGCACAGGTTGCCTTCTGGGAATCCACTGTGAGAACACTGCAGAGAGACAGGTGGGAGAGGGAGAAAGAGAGAGAGAGAAAAGGTTGGGGGTAGAAAAGAGAAAGACATGACAAGCCAGATAGTGAGTGTCATGGAGAGAGGCAGGGCGTAAGAGAAGGTAAAGATAAAGACCTAGAGAAGAGGGAGAACAACCCTCTCTGTTGAAAACAGAGCATTTGCGAGCCTAGAAAATAGAGCAACGTGGAGTTTATATTTACAGCGCTGTTCTCTCCTGAACTCTTAGACTGTGGATGTCATGTTGATTTACGGAGAAACAGTGGTTGGTTGACATCTTGTTTACCCACAACCCTTTGCAAATGGTATAAAGCATACAATGAGTCTTAACTGGTTCATTAATTTTTAATTTCCCATTTGACTAAGTCAGAAAATTGAATAACTTTTTAATATGTGTATTGTCTTATAGCACCAGGCACTGTTGTAATCCTTATTTTGGAGTGAACATTTGTAATTTTATATTATAATTTTTATTTAACAATTTTTTAACTAGGCAAGTCAGTTAAGAACACATTCTTACTTACAATGATGGCCTACCAAAAGGCAAAAGGCCTCCTTTTGAAGGAATGGGATTAAAAATGTAAAATAAATATAGGACAAAACACACATCACGACAAGAGAGACAACAAAACACTACATAATGAGAGACCTTAGACAACAGCATTGCAAGGCAGCAACACATGACAACACAGCATGGTAGCAACAAAACATGACAACAACATGGCAGCAGCACAACATGGTAGCAGCACAAAACATGGTACAAACATTAATTGGGCAAAGTCACCAGCACAAGGGGCAAGAAGGTAGAGACAACAATACATCATGCAAAGCAGCCACAACTGTCAGTAAGAGTGATGACGTCTGACTGTTAGTTATAAAAACACTGGTTTAATATTATCTATGCACCTTTTACTGTTGTTGTTTTTCATTTTCTAATACTGGCCCAGGTTATTAGATGTAATGTCATTTTAAGTACGCCATCTTTCTGAACAGCCTGCTGAAAGCATTGAGGTGGTACCTGTTTTCACTTTAGACTAGGGTTGGGTGAACACAGATCACTCTTACGGAATGATCAGTTGGCGTTTATTAGTTGACTGTGCTTCACTGTGGTTGCTTGTTCTTGGTGTGTCGCAGTGATCAGATGAAATGGGTACAGAAGTGACGTCCTCAGGATAAAGTGGTCTGTGTGTGTGGTTGTATCTGATCCTCCCTGGCATTGAGAGTATGTGATGGGGGGGGGGGTTGATGGTCATCAGGAGGCCCTGGGGATGTGACCACCATGTGTGACCTCATGGCAGTGTCCTCTCTCTCTCTCTCTCTCTCTCTCCCTCAGAATTGATCGATGGCACTCCCACACTCAAGATAAACCATGGCTCGGGCACACTGGTCCTGCAGTTGCCAGGCAACGTAAACGTGGCGGACAGACGGTGGCACCGTCTGGACGTGAGGAGCAACAGTAAGGTGGGTGTCTGAAGTCTGAGCTGCTGCCAAGCTTATACCAAGCCCCCCCACACACACACACACACACACGCACACGCACACACGCACACAGACAAACACAGACACACACACATCTCACCCGACACTAGCCATATGCTGTTCATTCTTATAGAACTCTGGGGAAGTTTAATGCAAACAGGTGGTGTCTCTGCTAGACTAGTCCTATTTTCCGTACATAGTCTGGAGAAGTAGGAGGGTTTGAGTGGTTTGGACTCAGTGCAGATCAAATCAAATCAAACTTTATTTGTCACACCTTACCGTGAAATGCTTACTGAACCAACAGTGCAGTTCAAGGAGGGTTAAGAAAATATTGACCAAATAAATGAAAGTAAAAAAATCATAAAAAGTAGCACAATAAAATAACAATAAGGAGGCTACATACAGGGGGTACCGTTACAAAGTCAATGTGCGGTGGTACAGGTTAGTCGAGGGGATGTTTTTCAGCTGCAGGGACTAGAAAACTGGTCAGAATTGAAGGAATGAAGGATGGCGCTAAAATACAGGGAAATTGTTGAGGGAAACCTGTTTCAGTCTTCCAGAGATTTGAGACTGGGACATAGATTCACCTTCCAGCAGGACAATGACCCTAAGCATACTGCTAAAGCAACACTTGAGTGGTTTAAGGGGAAACATTTAAATGTCTTGGAATGGCCTAGTTAATGACTTAAAGATTGTTGTACACCAGCGGAACCCATCCAACTTGAAGGAGCTGGAGCAGTTTTGCCTTTAATAACGGTCAAAAATCCCAGTGGCTGGATGTGCCAAGCTTATAGAGACATACCCCAAGAGACTTGCAGCTGTAATTGCTGCAAAAGGTTGCTCTACAAAGTATTGACTTTTTTTGGGGGGGGGGGGGAATTCTTTTTTTGTGTTATTTCTTGTTTGTTTCACAATAATAAATAAAGTGGTAGGCATGTTGTGCAAATCAAACGATACAAACCCACAATTATTTTAAACTTTAATTCCAGGTTGTGAATAGGAAAAATGTCAAGGGGGTGAATAGTTTCACAAGCCACTGTATGTGCTGATATTCCTGATGTCATGATATTCCTGATGTCCTGATATTATCTGATGTCCTGATATTATCTGATGTCCTGATATTCCTGATGTCCTGATGTTATCTGATGTCCTGATATTCCTGGTGGATTTATATTCCTGATGTGCTGATATTCCTGATGTGCTGATATTCCTGATGTCCCGGTATTCTGGATGTCCTGATATTCCTGATGTCCTGATAATCTGTATCTCCTAACATTCCTGATGTGCTCCTTTAGGAGGTACGCTTCACACTGGACCGCTGTGCCGGGGCCACCGTCATGGAGATGGAGGGAGTGGGCAGCTGGCTGACCACAGAGGACCACTCGTCCTGTGAGGTCACTGGTGTCACGCCCAACCTGGACAGGTAGCCTACTCACACCTTTCCCTCTCTCTCTCTCTCTCTCTCTCTCTCTCTCTCTCTCTCTCTCTCTCTCTCTCTCTCTCTCTCTCTCTCTCTCTATTTGCATCTGTCTTTGTTGCTCTCACACTCCTTCTTTATTTCTCTCTTTCTCTCTCCCTTTATCTTTCTGTCTTTCTTTTGCACACTCTTTCTTTCTTTCTCTCTCTCTCTCTCTCTCTCTCTCTCTCTCTCTCTCTCACTCTTTCTTTTTCTTTCTCTCATTCTCTGGCTATCTGGCTCTCTCTCTCTCTCTCTCTCTCTCTCTTTCTCTCTCATGCGCTCTCTCTCTCTCTCTCTCTCTCTCTCTCTGTCTCGGTGTCTCTCTCTCTCTCTTCTCCTTTATACAGAATGCACACCTTTCACATAGTCAAACTCAGAACACCAGATTGGTGGGGGACAAGGCTATCTATTACGGGTTGAAAAAGTACCGCAGTAGAACATAGGGATGGATAGGTGTCTGAAAAGATGTACTGACAGTGATGTTAATTCCTTCCCCAGGCACCTGAATGGGACCCAGGTGTTACAGCTGGGTGGAGTCAATGAGGACCTGCCCTATGTCTACCCGCAGTTACAACACAAACACTTTACTGGCTGCATCAGGAACCTCGTTGTCGACAGCAAGGTAACACTCGCTACAATGTGTTTCTTCCCAATCATCACACACCATGAAAAGGCATGGGAAGCGATTTAGTTCTTATACAACACATAACATCTCCATTGTAAAGAGTTATAAAAGTGTGGTCTTTACACCACTTACACATACTGCAGGCAGGCAGCATGTTGTTATGAAACTGCATACAGCATCTCGCATAAATGCTTTCAAACACTTTCACGCCTTCCTCAGGGACATTGCCACAACAGCGCTTCTATAGAAAAGGTATGCTCCGAGATCGCATTCAGCGCATATCCACTAGACACTGTCTGAACTGGTAGCTATGCCACTATGGCAACAGTCGTCACGGGGAGGACAGAGGTCCTTCTGCCCATGATACTTTATGACACTGTGTGACACTTGGAACTAAAGGTATTTGACACTAAAAACACTCTCCTGCTCACCCTGCTGACTACAAAACGCAGGGCTGAGGTTCGATACAATATTCATAGATCTCTTATTGTAGAGTGGAAAACACTGGGGGAGTGGGTGGAACATGTGAGAGAGGGGGAAGACGGGAGGAAAGGAGGAGGATGTCTGTGCCATTGAACCTGTTCAAGCGTGACGTCAGGGTGAATGTTTGGGCAAGAGAAGGGAAGGGTGGATTTTTCGACTTCAATTGTTTTTCTGTTCTGAATCTACCGTACATCTTCCCACCCTGTCACAGTTGATTTATGTTACTCTCTGTCGTCGCTTCTCTCTCTCTATTTGTTTGTATCTCTCCTCCTCTCTGGGACAGATTAACTATACTATGAGTCTGCAACCATGCAATAATGGTTTTCATTTAAAAAAATAAAATAATGATCAGTAAAGTGAATTTGAAGAAAAAGCAGTTTGTAGATGAAAACACTCTTTTCTTTATAAAGCAACTTGTGAAAACATTGCATGTAACATTTGCCATTTAGCGTTCACTTAAAGTGACTAACATTCATGCAAGCATACATTTTTCATATGGGTGGCCCAATGGGAATCGAACCCAAGATCCTGCCGTTGCAAGCGCCAAGAACACAGGACCAGACATTTAACAAATGATTAACAAATCTTCAGCATCTATCCAACTCTGTTCCACTCTCTCTATCCCATCTCTATATTTCTGAGTGAGACAGAGACGGGTACTCAGGACTGGGAAAATCTGCTAGTTATGTTTGGTGAAAAATTTGATCATGATTGGCATCTCACACACATCAACAAACACAAACTTGCACATGTCCTCACAAACACACCGAGATGTATGTTGGATCTTTGAGTGTGTGTAGTAACTCTCTGTAAATCAGTATCGAGCTCCATCTTGAGAAGGATCAGACTTAAAGTGCCCAGCTCTATGGTGAGGTCAGAACCAATTTGTACCTAGCTGCACATTGGCTCAACGGCTACCGAGTAGCCAGCTGCGCTGAACGGTGATAACTCAGAAAACGGGGAGATTGGACAGATTCATGTCCATTATGATATGCTATTGTGAGCAGGACTTAACATTTCAAGTTATTCCTGTCCTTTCACAGCATTGCCCTCCGCCAGCTCCTTTGTGTCCCTGTAGATTGGTTTGATCCTATGAAAACCCAGTCATTTGCATTCCAAGAAATTGCATGAAAGGTGAATGCATGAAGGTGCTGAGGGGAAATCTCAAGTTTCACTGACCTTTGCCCTCAGTTTTTTTGGAAAACTAGCCATTGTTCTTTCGTTCTCTCTTTCCCTCTCTCTCACTATCCGTCTCCTTCTCTCACTTGTATCTATCCCCGTGCCTCCCTTTTTTTACCTGTCTACTGCTCTCTCCCATTTCTATTTTACTATGTCAATTTCTCCCTCTGGTGTACATATCCTACTCCCCCTCTCCATCTCTGTCCTCTCTCCATCTCTCCCCCCCCCTACACAGTTCTATGACTTGGGCAATCCAGCGGACTCTGTGGGCAGCTCCCCAGGGTGCCTGACTACGGATGGGAGCTGTGTCAACGTGGGCATCCCCTCCTGTGGCCCTCGGGGTCGCTGCCATGGAGAGTGGGGCTCCTTCAGCTGCCAGTGCATACCGGGATACACTGGGACTCAGTGTGAGCAGGGTACGTACCACAATGCCAGCACCGAGCCCAACATGTATGTGATGAGTGCTTGTTTGGAGGGCAATGCGTGAGGGCATTGATGAATTGGATTTGTTTCGATTAGATGAAATGAATGTCAATGAGATCACATGTGTTAATGAGTGCCTGGGTGCAGTCAGATAGCTATCATGGGGAAGGTGTGTGTGTGTTCAACTCATTAGTCATATGTACAGGATATACATGGTCTACTGAAATGCTTGCTTGCAGGTTCCTTCTTGACAATAAACAACATCAATAAGAAATAATAAAAGATGAAAATAGGAACATAAAGTAAATGGCTCAGTAGAATAAAATAAACATTTTAGTATAATAAAGCCTAAGTATAATACAGGAAGGTAGAATTTATAGTCCAATATTTACACATGCTTTGGAGAAGGGATGATTGGGGGAGAAATGTTTAAATTGTTCAGTATTTTGCAATCATAATATATCTGCTAGCAGCAGTTGTGATGTGTGTGTAGCAGTTGTGATGTGTGTGTGAGTGTGTGAGTGCGTTTGTGCTAAGGTGCAGAGAATCAGAGCAGGTGATCAGTCCAGTTCAAGTGTTCAGCAGTCTGATGGCTTGTAGATGGAAACTGTCTTGTGTGTGTCTATGCGTGTGTCTGTGTGGTGTGGGAGGACTAATTGGAGGACTAATTGGAGGACTAATTCACTGGTGGTCAAATGGAAGATGAAATAAATGCGTGGGCACGTGTTTGATCTAAGTTTAAGGCGTGGGAGGGCCTGGGATGCAGTAGAGTATGTGTATCTCTTGAATTCACTCTGGATGCATGTCAGACTCCTGTGTACTGTGTTGATGGTGGGATGTCTAGCTAACACGTTGTCTTGTGTTTTGTTGGCAGAAGTTCCAGAGTATTCCTTTGATGGGCGGAGTCATGTTCATTACCAGTTGGCATCTCCTCTGCCAGCCCGGCGGACCCAGGCACAGGTTCTGGTCCGGACCCGCAAACATGGTAGTGCCATCCTCAGCCTACTGTCCAAGGAACAGACTGAATACCTGCGCTTAGAGGTGAGACTGAGCTTTCTGTGTGTGTGTCTCTCTCTATCTCTGTCTCTCTCTCTCTCTCTCTCTCTCTTGCTCTCTCTCGCTCTCTCTTTATACTGTATCTCTTTATATCTTCTCTTGACTCACCCATTTCTCTCTCTCTTTATATCTTCTCTTGACTCACCCATTTCTCTCTCTCTTTATATCTTCTCTTGACTCACCCATTTCTCTCTCTCTTTATATCTTCTCTTGACTCACCCGTTTGTCTTTAAATCTCTATTTCTCCCAAAAATGGGAGCTCATAATATGCTTTCATGTGCCCATAATATGTTTCTCGTCATCCCAACGGCGTGGATTGAGGTTAACCATAACATTAGTGTCATCCGTTGTGTGTACCGCTGTTTCTACAACATTTTCTCTCACCCCCCCAACCTTCTCCATCATCCACATATCTTCACTACAATGCCACGACGTGGGGAGTGGATTCATCACAGGAACATAAATGTCAGGCGTTTTCTGTGTGCAGCCAGTGTGAAATGCACCAATTTGGCAAACCTCCTCCGCTATGAACCCCTAACAGAAGTGCAACGTTATAGCTTTTAATCAGCCCTACATTTTCACGCGTTTCTCTTGGCTGAATGTATGCTCAGTGTGCGGAGGCTTTCAGAAGGAGCTTGAGATGCGCCTCACACTCCAAGGACTCCTTGTTCTTAGGGAAAATAGCTTTCGTTTTATTTTTGCACCTGCCTCACAGTGACGTGTTTAGATTGCCGATTGCAGCTTCATTTTTTTTCTTTTTTTTCTCTCGCTGCTCTCCTTTCTAAATCGTCACTGATTGAATGATCTGTATGCTATCAGACTGGCGTGAGGAAGGGGGCTGAGAGGTGCTGCTCCCTCTGGAGTGGCAGGCTAGAGATTTCGTTAGCGCAGCTCGCAGTGTGACTCGTGTGGGTGGAGCCTCACTTCCTTTTTCATTCCCTCCCTCTTTTTCTCATCCTCCGTCCTTGATGGAGGGATGGGAGCTCCTGGGGGTTTCTTGGGAGAGAGGCGTCTCTGATATGTAAGGGGACCCACTGCCACAGTGGGTACGCTAGCATTAACTTTCACTTCTAGCCCTGGTGATGGCACGGCAAGACAACAGGGGTGATAATTGCCATTCTAAAATTGTTAACACCAATAAAACAAAGTGGAGGAGAAGCCTTGAGCAAAAGCCCTCCTCTCAATTCATACTCCTTGTCTGGTAGCCTGAATATGGACTCAGGAGCTTATTGTACCGGTCACATGTCCTCTGCCCTCTCTCCCTATGCCTCGATGCCTTAGATTATGAGAGATGCACTGGATCCCACGTGTGTCCAAGATCAGAAATGTTTCTGATTGTCTGACAGCTATATGGCTTTCTCTCTCTCTCTCCCTCTCTGCCTACACACTGTGTGTGAATGGGTAGGTAGCATGGATCGATGTACTGTATAATGAGTGAGCTACTTCATTCAGCCAGCTGGGGGTTATATAGAACGCTTTTGAAAGTAATATAGAGGCTGCCGATCTGGAAGGACGTAGAGATAATATACTGTACACAGTGATAAGACAGAGTTGACATAAGCATTCACAGCCTAATGCAGATTGGGGACAGAGCAGCGCTCGCTGGGTGCAGTAGAGGGAATTGCCAGCCACCCCGAACCTCCGTTCCCACCTGAGAGAGAGAGAGAGAGAGAGAGCATGAAGCAGAGCACATTCCCATTCAGCTTTAATTGGGGGGGAACATGAGGTGCCTCGGCAGCACTCGCTTAGTCTGGTAAAAGCGCCATCCCACTGAGGTCTAAAGATAATTAATAGTTCATTAGGAAACCTTGAAATAAGCAATGGTTCATCAGGGAAACAACCTTGGAGCCATCTTAGTGGAGCTCACTGCTTATTCTCATGCATCTGAGCCAGCTGATGGGGTGGTGTATCAGGAGGTGAGCAGTTCACAGTTTTAGCCTTTTAGCTTGGGGGGGGGGAGTAAAGGTTGAGGTATACGTGAGAAACTCTGCCCCCATCTCCTCTCTTTCTGCTCGTCTCATACCTCTGTTTACGTCGACATCAGCGGTGGAGTAAAATGGAGTGTTTGCAAATTATGCCCGGTGGGAGCCTCGCAGGAAAAAATATTTTTTTTTTAAATGAAGGCTGCTTCTCACCATATCAATGGCCCGTAGACTACCACTCGCCTCATTTTGGATTTGCGTGCCTGGCTGCAAATAAACCGTTTAAACTCACTGAAAGTCAAGTGATTAGCATTCGAGCTAGGCTGAAATGGAATCATTTTCTTTTCAAGATTTGAGGAAAGAGAGAAGCTTGTTGCATAAAAGAAATGTCTGTTTCATTTCATTGGTATGTCCTGCTTTCTCATGAAAACTGTCAGGCTCCGTGGATCCTGGGTAATAAAGGTGAGCCTCAACAGAAGACAAGATAAAGTTGGTCTCGTCATGTTGTTTTGTTGAGCTAGGATTTACCAGTGAGATTGGGACTGAGATCAATGGAGCTTGTTGTTGTTGTGAAACAGAGTTGAGAGAGCGAGAGGAAGAGAACGAGGGAGATAAGAACAAAGATAGGAATAGGCCAAAGGACTGAGAGAGAGGTTGGTAGAGATATGGAGAGAGAGAGAGAGAGAGAGAGAGAGAGACGCACAGAGTTAGATGTAAATGCTAGAGAAAGGAAGTTCTTTGAAAATGTGAGCAGCCCAGAAAGTGATTGTATGTCATAGAGCCCAGATGACCCACCCTCTAGAGGAAAAGTTCAAGAGAGAGTTGCTGAATTAATGGAGGCGTATTGAATTCCCCAGGCCCTGATGTTTCCAATTACGGGGGAGCTATGTTTAATTCAGTTAGTGTGTGGCAGGGTCTTATCAGAGCCAGCCCTCAGTGATTATACTGTTTCCTCATGGTCCCAGAGTCACAGAATCCTCATCCTCCTGCCATTTTTCTTCCCTCTATCTCCGTCCTTTGTCTGCCCTCACATTCATGTCCTCTGCCTGTGTATCAGAAGAGCTACGCTGGTTTATTGAGTGGATTGTCCAACTGCCATTGGCTTTGTTTACTGCATCTTAACTCTCTTGGTTGTTGTGTATAGGGGTTTGTTGGGGTGGACTTAAGAGGGGTCTCTGGAATCTTCAATGATGAAAAGTATTGACTCTCCTGTGATTCTATGCCAGCAGTAGTCTGAAGTCAATAACCCCTCTACCCTCTCCTCTCCCCTTCTCCTTCAGATCTACTAGGACCTAGTGTCCTACTGCTATAACTCTCTCTCCTCTCCTCCAGATCTACCAGGACCTACTGTCCTACTGCTATAACTACCTCCTCTCCTCCAGATCTACCAGGGCCTACTGTCTGTCTTCTATAACTCTCTCCTCTCCTCCAGATCTACCAGGACCTACTGGCTGTCTTCTATAACTCTCTCCTCTCCTCCAGATCTACCAGGACCTACTGTCTGTCTTCTATAACTCTCTCCTCACCTCCAGATCTACCAGGACCTACTGGCTGTCTTCTATAACTCTCTCCTCTCCTCCAGATCTACCAGGACCTACTGTCTGTCTTCTATAACTCTCTCCTCACCTCCAGATCTACCAGGACCTACTGTCTGTTTTCTATAACTCTCTCCTCTCCTCCAGATCTACCAGGACCTACTGTCCTACTGCTATAACTCTCTCCTCTCCTCCAGATCTACCAGGACCTACTGTCTGTCTTCTATAACTCTCTCCTCTCCTCCAGATCTACCAGGACCTACTGTCCTACTGCTATAACTCTGTCCTCTCCTCCAGATCTACCAGGACCTACTGTCTGTTTTCTATAACTCTCTCCTCTCCTCCAGATCTACCAGGGCCTACTGGCTGTCTTCTATAACCTGGGAGACGGAGACTACAACCTGACACTACCCTCCTATCGCCTGGACAATGGTGAGTGGCACGAGGTCTACCTGGATCGACACGACAACGAGCTGACCCTGCGTCTGGATGGGGGCGGGGGCAGACGGGAGGCCAGCGCGGCTCCAGGCCGGAGCCGAGAGATCATCACCGACCCAACAGTGGTGATGCTGGGAAACGCCTTCCCCTCAGGCTCCAACAAGAGCTTCCAGGGTGAGAAGACTGCAGGGAATGGGGCATGATGGGAAAGGGCTAGGCTGGGCGTGCGAGGCAGACAGTTAGTGGCAGATGGAGAACAGAGCATTCTAAAGTGCAGCCAGAATTAGGGGCTTTATCAATTCATAATCCGCTTTTTAGTGAGATTACAAAGTATTGTATTGCTGATTATAAATGATTCATATGACTGGTGAATAAATCATTCACACAAATGCATCTTTAGAGTTAGGGGATGATGGTTGCCCTAGGGGAGGTTGGTATGAGATGGATAAAGTGTGAGGCGGCTATGAGAGTGTGCAGTGCAGTGCTCTGCAGTGCTGTGGATATGGCATGTGACATGCAGGGAGAGAGACAGTAGAATGTGCAAATACAAGGGTGGTCAGGCAGCTTTGCCTCAGGCAGAAACAGACCGTGTTCGTGTTTATTAAATGGACTTTAAAAGCCTTTTCCCTGAAAGACTAGTGTGTAAGCGCGTCAGACCATGGCAAAGAAAGTAAGTGGTGTGTGTGTGTGTGTGTGTGTGCTTGATTATCATTCTGTCCTCTCCTCTCGCTTAAGGTTGCATGCGGGACCTGAGGCTGAACGGTCGATACGTACCTCTGGATGGCCAGTCCAGAGACGGGGTCTCCGTGGTCAGCTCCCAGGGGCTCTCCGTGGGCTGCTCCTCCGACTCCTGCAAGAGGAACCAGTGTAGCCCCCCCTTCACCTGCGTTGACCTCTGGAGAGTCCATGAGTGCAGGTACGCACAATCGAACACAATTATCAAATCTCTCTCTCTATAGCTTATGCAAACACACCGAGGCCCTCTCGGTCTTCTTCAAGGACTACAGCCTCCGAAGCCAGTGGCTCATCCTCTCTTTAATCTTCGACAAACATCCCCTCATCCCCCATCAGTCAGAGGCACAGTGCAGGGGGCCTGGAAAAAAACTGGCCCTTTGATACACCTCAGTCCTGCGGGGCTGGCTGTAAACATGCCTGAGTCAAATGTTGACAGGCAGTGTGTGGGCAGCTATTTGACTCAGGCCCGCTGTTCTAGCTCTTCTCTCTGATCCTGGTAATGGTGGTGGTTTTAAGAGGCTGTCGAAAGACACAGGGATGTGTTGTTTTTCAACAGCCTGCAGGCTGCTCATCGTCACTGCTGCTCGTCAGCCGGGTTTAATGCTCTGTGTGAGTTCTGCAGGAGTCAGCCTGGTTTAATGCTCTGTGTGAGTTATGCAGGAGTCAGCCGGGTTTAATGCTCTGTGTGATTTCTGCAGGAGTCAGCCTGGTTTAATGCTCTGTGTGAGTTCTGCAGGAGTCAGCCGGGTTTAATGCTCTGTGTGAGTTCTGCAGGGGTCAGCCTGGTTTAATGCTCTGTGTGAGTTCTGCAGGAGTCAGCCTGGTTTAATGCTCTGTGTGAGTTCTCACACAGAGTCCAACTGGTTTCACATCATACATGTGTACGCCGATGTGTGTCTCTGTGTCTGGGCGTATCTGAATCACAGAGCAACCACACCGTAACATTTGTTTTCACAGAAGGAGAAGCAAGATGCAGGTATCATGGAAAAGAGTCCAAATCATGAGTAACTATTTAATTGAGAAACACTTCTTTTTGACCAACGCACTGTGTAATCCTCAGAACACAGCGGAAGACCAAAATAGAAGCAGGAAATCAGAAAGGAGAGATCTAACCTCTGTTTTATCTCTCTCTTTGTCTCGTCTCGCTCCTCCCTCCATCTTTTGTTTTTAGATGTCCCCCTGGCCACATGGTGAAGGTGAACGGTACTGGAAAGATCTGCGTCTACACCCTGTGTGCCAGTCGGCCGTGCCACCGGGGCACCTGCGTGGCACAGTCGCCCTCCAAGTTCACGTGCCACTGCCCCGAGGGCTACCGGGGGCGCCACTGCGAGGTGGCGCTGGCCATCTACCGAGACGACGTGGGCCTGAGCTTCAGCTCCCTGTTCGCCATTTGCATCTGCTTCATGGCTCTGCTAGGTAGCTATACCAACTACTGCCTGCTCTGGCTCTGGTGACTGACCGCCCCACCTGCCTGCCCGTCTGTCCGTCTGTCTGTCCGTCTGTCCGTCTGTCCGTCTGTCCGTCTGTCCGTCTGTCTGTCTGTCTGTCTGTCTGTCTGTCTGTCTGTCTGTCTGTCTGTCTGTCTGTCTGTCTGTCTGTCTGTCTGTCTGTCTGTCCGCCTGCCACCCCTCTGTCTGTCTGTCTGTCTGCCTGTCTGTGTCATCTCCATGGTAACACTGGACATCAAAGCCTTCCCTCTTTTGCTCTTCTCCCCATCCCGTTCAACCTCTTGTCACGACCATCTCCCCTATCGTTCTATCAGCTGAAGTAGAGCACTGTGCTGTAAGTCCATTGACAGGTCTAGTAGAAATTGCCTGAGTCATACAGTGACAGTGTGTGGGCAGCGTAATGGACCGTGCTATGGTAGCAAGGTCCAGCTTATACTATAGTTATAACAGGCAGTGCAAATGAGTCCCTTTTGACCTTTTGATCAATCTAGTGTTAGCCAGTCGTAGTCAGTCACTAGATCAGTTGTTAATGTGCTGGCTGTCTCCCGCTGTCCTCCCCTCTACCCTCATTGGACATTCAGCTTCAGCCGTCGCTCCAAACAGACCTAAAAAACGATTGCTAAGCTGGAAATGATCATTTCCCCTCTCGTACCTTTGCTTAATTTTAAAGGCAACATGACCTTGATCATCCACAGCCACTGTTGCTTTTTAAGTGTTCATTACTTGATTTGTAGGCGCACAATGTGCTGTTTACCCGAAGCCCAAAGAAAGTGAGATCAATGCACTAGGGCTTTGGATAGAATTTCAATTGGCCAAGCATTCCACGCACAGAAACGTAAGTATCAAGAGAGAGGTTTTCTTCCCAGCTGCATTCAATCCAGTTTGTTTGGAGTCAATCCAAGCAGTTCAATAACTGGGAGTGTAAAGGGCTCTGGGTCTCTTGACATTAAGCCGAACAAAAAGCATCTCATTCTGAGGCTTCCTTTTCTTAACGGCTAATAGGTTTATGGCATGACGCGAACGCTATACGCCTCCACCTCCTCACCCACTCCAATTCCTCCTCTCACCCACCTCTCTCCTCCGCTGGATGCTGAAGGAACCTCTCCCTTCTCTCACACGTTCTCAACTAGCTACTGTACAGCTGTGAGGAAATAGCAAGAGGCCTACTCCTCTTGTCCGAAAAGCAGGCCTCAGTAAAGCTTGCCAGAACTATACTGGAGCGGGAAAAATGTAACCTGTGAAAATTCCCCAATGTTCAGTTTTGCTGTCATAGACTAAAAGCTCAAATATTTTTGTTGGGAATAAGCTGTGCCTTTTGACTACAGTGTGTGGGCGTTTGTAGGAGGGTGGTGTTAGGCTCAGTTAAAGGGTCCAGCTTTTAGGTCTTGCTTGTTAGATCAATGATCAGTGTGTAGCCCTAAAGGACCAATTTAGGCCCGTAGAGCCACAGAGAAAATAGTAGGTGTAGTGCGCCGGGTGTGTGCTGTCAAGGTGCCTTATTGAGGGGCAGAGAGGACATCTCTCCAGATACTGTACCTCCTGATATTTGTGTCCCCCCCCCCCACAATTTGAATAGCCAATAATGCCTTGTTTTTTTGCGGAATTGCAGCCTCTCCTCTGGCTATGTTTGTTTGTATGTCTCAGTATGCCCCTTAACCTATGACTACAGGATGCTCTGGCTTTTACACCACTGTGCCAGAGGGCTCGTCATGGGCACGATCAACGATTACAGTATAATGACGTCATCTATTGTATGAGTAGGGTCGGTTTAGTCTGCAGATGTTTCAAGGTTGTCCAGTGACCTCAATGATAAGAGACAAATGCAAAAAGGCACAGGTATCCACAGTGTACAGAAGTAGGAATTTACAGAACGAACCCCCTACGTGGTGGAATGTACAGAATAAATCCCTGTTTGACTCCATAGTAGGGGTAGCTGATTGGGTAACATGCTGTGGTTGCCGGCCTAACCTCTCCATCCGTGAGAAGAGCCTAGCTACCCATGGAGCTGGACTGCTTGGGCCGCGTGGTGCCAGGCTCTGTTTTGGTGGTTGCGTATCCGTGGAAACACTCAGGGTTGCTGATGTGGAAGTGAATTGACGAGCAGTGTCTTACTGCTTCCTCTCCTCACGCCAGGGCTCCTTATAAAAACACAGTGAGTCAGAACTCTGAACTGAGAGGGAGAGATGGAGAGGCCTCACACACATCATCCTATTAATGGTGAATTTAACCAGATTGCACCTCAAATCACTATATTAGAAACACAATGTGCATGGCAATCCGCACAATACAATGCACTATCTGAAATAGAGAGATTGATGTACTTCTCAATTAATTTTATTGAATGAAATGGTATAGCAAGACACATCACCAACTGCTACCTGAATCACTTAGTGAGACATTTCTAAACGTTTGTTTGTGAGAGTGTATTTTACTCAGCGGCATCCCCAAATAGTTAAGTCAGTGCGAGGATCTTTTTTTTTTTTAGAGGACAGGGCTGAAATCAGTGAACCAACAAGTGTTCCTGTTTCTGCCACGGCCAAATAGCTCAAATGCTGTTGTGACGCAGTTGAATCTGCTTGTCACGTGTGTGCTCTCTCACCAGCCTGCTCGTTATGGGGCACACCTGTCACCTTCGTTACATCAGCGCATTATGACACTCACCTGGACTCCATCACCTCCTTGATTTACCTGCCCTATACATGTCACTCCCTTTGGTTCCTTCCCCAGGCGTTATTGTTTCTGTTCCAGTGTTAAGTCTGTGCGTTGTTTGTGTTTTTTGTTTTGATGTGGCATTTGTTTATTTGATTAAAACACTCACTCCCTGAACTTGCTTCCCGACTCTCAGCGCACATCGTTACACTGCTCTCCTCAAATGTCCCCATACTTGTCAAATTCCTACCTGTGTATGGTGTATAGAATCACATTCTTTTAATGAATATATAAATATTTTGGACGAACGTTAGAGTAGTGCGATACTATTTCATGTACTTTTGAATTGACTGAGTTACAAGCATCCTTTTGTCACTATGTAAAGCTCTGTGCCATAAGATATTTGAATCGCATTTATAATAAAACACTATTCTCAAAACCCGTTTGTCTTCATCATTTGTTTTCCATACTCATATCCTCGTCTTTCTCTATCATTCCCATTGTTCTGGTTCAACCTTTGTTCTGAAGGTTTCTTTGTCTTTAATCAGTAATACTTATGTTGTCTTCTTCCTACTTTGCTACTGAAACTGCTTGTTGATTGATGTCTGCATAATCTATATTGTTTGTCCAATAATTCACAGTAAACCTGTTATTGACTAATTGTGAAAATTATTGATCTCTAGCAAGATACAACATCAATTATCCATCATTAAGCTATAGAGATACAGAGAGAATGTTTCTAACTACACTGGTACAGAGTGTTGTCTACCAGCTGTGTGTGTGTAACAACAGGTTCTAAGAGACTGTAAATCTGGCAAGTGAGGCGACACACTGAAAACTCATGGTTGAAAGGAATGGAACAGCTTGGTTCTCCACTATTTCAAGGTGTTGACTGATATTCTGGATAACTGACGCACACACACACACACACACACACACACACACACACACACACACACACACACACACACACACACACACACACACACACACACACACACACACATATACACATACATATACACACACACACACACACACAGAGAGAGAGAGACAGGGAAGTCAGTCGGACTTCCCTGTGTGTGTGTATGTATTCGTGTGTGCAGTGTAGGCTCGGCCTAATCCTTTCAGTCCTGCACTCGGTTCCAGATTAGTTTAGCTTTTCATCCTAAATTCTGAGTCTGTTGTGAGGTGGGATTGAAAAAGTAGTCTCAGTCAGAGAGAGAGGAATACAAATATACCTCTTTTATGTCTCCTCTTTATTGTCCTTCCTGTATCCGGATTAGTTTCCACGGTGACAGGCATAAATGCCACAGCTGTTATACGGTGATGTTGGCTGGAGCCTTTTAAATGTGTCTCTGGACTGTGTGTCTCTTAGAAAAAAGTGTATTTGGCTGTCCCCACAGGAAAACCCTTTGAAGAACCCTTTTGGTTCAAGGTAGAACCCTCCTGGCTTCCATGTAGAACCGTTTCCACAGAGAGTTCTACATGGAGCCCAAAAGGGCTGTACTTGGAACCAAAAAGGGTTCTATCTGGAACCCAAAAGGGTTATCCTATGGAGTCTACACTCTGGGTTTGGAGCCTCAGCTGGCTCTTTGTTAGGGATGGAATGAGGGTTATATGACAAACCATTTAGCCAGTGAATGATAACCTGGAACCAATAGAGGTATGAGATGAGCAAAAAGTGGAGCAGAGAGAGAGAGAGTCAATGAGAGAGGACAGAAATACAGTGAGAGAGAATGACAGAGAAAGGAGGGATGGCAGGGAGGGAGAGGTACACAGACACCGAAAGACAGCGAAAGGGATTAGAGGTACAAGGGATTGAACGAGAGAAAGGAAGAGAGAAATGGAAAGACACACACTGAGTAATAGATTGAGGAGTGGAGGGAGCGAGAGCAGGCTTTGCTAGGCTCGCTGCAGTAAACAGCATTATAGTTTGATGGCCTTGAGCCTGCTCATTATTGACTAGGATTGATTTATTTAGAGATTCTCATCTCGCCATGCTCTCACTACGGGGATGCTCTCACTATGATGTAACAGGGGAGAGAGGGAAAGCAGGCTTTTCTTCCTCTATCCACATTTATATGGGTCTGAGATGAGAAAAGTCTACGCTATATACTGTTCTCATGCATAAAGAATCTAGCTATCATTACACAATATGGATTTGTGCTGAAATCAGAAATATAACTGTTTCAGTATTTTGCCATAGGGTATGCAAAACAGTATGCTTTGCTCTTGGTTGAATTATACACTTGTCTTATAATTAGGTATTTCATGACTAGTAAATTACAACCTTTTTCCACTCAAAAAGACCCCAAGTGGTGCAGAAAAACAAACAAACATTCTTCAGTGATATAACTTTTTATTTTTATTTTTTACTCCAAATGAATGCATCTCAGGACACAACATGATGCACATGCCAGTGTCTATATTACATTTTCATGAGTGTGGTAGACAGAATAAATCATTTTTTTGGTGATATTCCATAGCCTGGTATAGACTGTGGTGTGTGTTAGATGCATGTTGTCTATCTTAGGGGTTATGGACAAGCTTGTGTGAGGTCGCTAGTTGGGTGATGCAATCGATAGTACAGGCTTTGTTAGGGTTCTGATACGAGAGGAGAAGAGAGGAGAGGAGGAGAAGAGATGAGAGGGGAAAAAATGGCTCGGAGGCAGACTGCAGCTAGCCCGCCACTCAGACCTCCTCTGCTTGGTAATCAGAGCAACAGTTCAGCTCCCGCAGAGAACAGGCACACATCTCTCAATCGGAGAGGGCCTTTGAAGACACACAACCCAATAGGGAAGTCTCTATGAGCTCTGACCTGAACCTAACTTCAGAGTAACCTTTTTTCTTAATCACACAACACTCTCAATCCAAGTGATGACAGACAGTCATACACAAACACTGTGTTTTGGAGTTAGAGACGGCGGCCTTCAGAACACACAATTAGAACAGCATCGCGTGTCAATCTCGGAGACTTTCTTTAACACCTCACTCTCACCTAGATGAGCATTTCTCGTCTTAAGACAATTGCAACATTTCAGTAATGTTGCAATAGATAGAGAAACAGACAGACATGGGATTGCATATTCTCGTGCAATAGACCCAGCGCTACAACGCCCTCTAAAAAGCGACTTGTTTTCTTGTGACACGTGTGCGAGGAGGGTGAACATTGTCTTCGTAAATTGATATATAAAAGAAATTGCCGGTGTTGCAGCTTGTTTCTGGTTGGGTACACCGGTACCTAACTTCTGACGAGTGAGAGTTCACTCAGAGATTGCCCTGATAATTGGGAGATTTAAATTCAATCAGTCTCAGCCTGTCACCCTGGTCCCCTTGCTAAGTGACACCTTATCAAACTACTGCTAGGTGAGCACGCAACAATCAACAGATAGAACCAAAAACAAATAAGGGCAATTGAGAGAGAGAGAGGGATATCAAAAAGGAATTTGAACAAATTGAAATGACAGACAGACAGAGAGAGGGAGAGAGAGAGAGAGAGAGAGAGGGAGAGATGCAGGAGGGGAGGAAGAAATCTGAGGATTGATCAAAGCAGAGAAGTTGAGTCAGATAAGGTGTGATGGAAGGGGGAGGGAGGGGTACATGATAGAGAGATTTATGGAGAAGTACTGTATGGGTACATAATATACTCTAAAGGTCACAGCAGTCTATAGGGGAGGATTGATTTTGAGAGTACCACTTGCCACTCTGCAAAGAGAGCCCTTATTTGCTAGCCGTCATAGCAGTCCGTCAGCAGTCTGCCTGTCAGGCCTCTCAGCACCAGCCATCATGCTGATAATGCAATGTCAAATCAACGCAGTGGAAACAGTTCACGCAGTCACTTCTAATCAAACTGAACCAGGAACTTTCTCTCTCTCTCTCTGTGTGCGTCTGTCTCTTCCTCCTTCTGTGCTCTCCGGTGCCCCCTAGTGCTGCTGCTGGGCATCTTCCTGTACACCCGCTGGCGCAGTTACAAGGGCCTAAAGGAGGGCGTTTACCACGTGTCAGCTCACCATGACGGCTGGGAGGACATCAGAGAGAACGTGCTCAACTACGATGAGGAAGGAGGAGGAGAGGAGGACCAGGTAAGAGCTAACACATCTATGTCTCCTACACACAATGGGATAATGTGCCTTTTGGTTCCTTGTCACAAACAGTTTCAATGAAGACAGACTGAATCTGTGAAGTGAAATAATTCCGTTTGGATTACAGGCAAGGCATTATGGGTAGTACACTTGCTCAAGCACGCTCCTCTTCCCCACCATGCCATTGTAACACCTTCTCCTTCTGGTTCACCTCCTACTCCAACTAGAAAGCAACCAGTGGAGTGTTTGTATGTTCACAATCTCCTTACACACAATTAGACATAATGTGATTATCAGATGCTTGGTGATGCCGCAATACTTTAGGTCCTCTGGTGGATCTGTAGACGTGAACGCTGCAGCAGCACACAGGCTTTGCACACTTTTCTCATCAGGTAATCCATTACAGAGCACACCCACGCGTGTGTCATTTACTCCTCCACTTTCCTCCATCCTCCTTTTCTCCAGGGCCCGGGCTTCCATCTCTCCAGAGTGAAGCACTGCCGTGGTAAAGAGGGTGAATCAGTCTCGCCGGAATCAAATGAGCGTTGAAGTGATTGTGTGTTATATAAAAAAAAAAATGGATGTTCTCCAGCCCTCGTCCAATATTTCCCTGTGCTCTGTTGAAGTGAAAACACTCCCCTCGCCCCCTTCTCGTTCTCTCAGATGACTTGGTGTATTCGGCTAATACGATCTGTCACCTCTCCACTAGCAGAGAATGAATCTGGATTTTGCTCTCTAAGGGAGGAAACGAAGACAGATTGTAAACGTAGACAGGTAGAGCATACGGGGAAAAGGGGATACCGCCGAGGAAGCTCTGCTATACTCTTTTTTCCCTCCTCCTCACTCTCACCATCCTGCTCTATGATGTTTTACTTCTGTTTGAGTCCCAGGAAGAGTAGCTGCTGCCTTGGCAACAGCTAATGGGGATCCTAATAACATTCGGAAATACTCTCTATTGCTCCATCTGTCCATTTGTTCCTCCTTTCCATTCTATTTTGACATTCCATCCTCTCTCCTTCTGTATGTGTGTGTGTGTGTGTGCGTGTGCGTGCGCGTGTGTGTGCGCGCGTGTGTGTGTGTGTGCGCATGTGTGTGTGTGCGCGTGTGTGTGTCTGTGTGTGTGTAGAATGCCTATGATATGGCCGAGCTACAGAAGTCTCTCCAGCCCAGTCCGGCCCAGTCTGTCCAGTACAGCCGCTCCAGGGCCATCCACCAACATCACCACACCCAGCACCAACATCCCCAGCCCCAGGACACTCTTAGCAGGTTGGGCGCCAACACCGCCCTCTCCTCCTTTACCACCACCCTGCGGAGGGACGTGCCGCCCACCAGGACCCCCGCCCAGGGCCAGAGCAGGCCCCTCCTGCTGGCCAGAAAGAGCCTGTCCTTCTCCAGCCAGGACCTGGCCCGCTACCTGTGTGAGATCATCCGGGATGCTGACCAGGCTCCAGAGACGGCCCCCTTCGACTCCCTGCAGGTGTTCTCCACGGAGGGGGGAGGCTCGCTGGCCGGGTCCCTCAGCTCCTTCAGCTCAGCCGGGCTGGAGGAGGACACGGCAAGGGGCCAAGACTCCCTGAAGGATTGGGGCCCACGTTTTGAGAAACTCAAAGCCCTCTACGAGAAGACCGAGGCCAGTGACCTCTGAACGCTGAGGGAGACCGACCAAGCTACTGTATTGCAGAGACCACCAAACAGCAGGAAACTACAGAGCTACAGGAAACTAATTGGAAGCATAGGAGGAGAGAGAGAAGTTCGGGAAGGAGAGAGAGACTGCTGGAGAGCTTGGCCTCACTCCTCTCTGAGAGTGACTTATTCTCCACAGGGTTTTTCCCTCTAAACGGGCCTAGAGCGAGGCTGAGGCTGGGACTGACGTTAAACCTAACCGGGCCTATAGCTGAGACTCACGGTTCACTGGATAATGGGAGCTGCCAAATCAATGACACGGACAGATTTAATTATGGCACTTACCGAGCATGGCACACACACCTATTGTAGTGACTTGCGGTTGACAATGATTCGGGTGAAAATGTTATTATATTTGTCAGTGAAATGAATTGCGAGGATTGCCTGGCACCTCTTGGACCTTGATATACCGTATTCCGTTCTCTATGTCTGTGATACATCAGTGTTTTAAAAACTGCTTAGACATTTGATACAGGAAGATTTTTTTTCTGTGGCCTTCCAGTGGGCTCTCTTTCTAAAAAGAAAATCACTTTGCTGGGTGTGCAGTCAACAGTTACAGTTGTGCTCGTGAGTCATATCCTAAACTTCTCCTTACTTGATTTGGTTTTCTATTCACTTCACTCTCCCCTCTATTCATTTATATTCACCGGAGGGAGAGAGCTCAGAAATCAAGCCGGAGAGAAGAAAAGGAAAGGACAGAGGAGCTGAGGAAAGGGCCTTTTCTGTTTCTAACTTTCTTTCTCAGGAATACCAAACATTCTGAACACCACCATTGCAGCGGAGGACCATGATATGAATACAAAATGACTAATTCGTCGTGAATGGCGGTCCAAGGTGAAAGAAAGTGCAGAGAGGGTGGCACCCCGAAGCCTCCTATAGAATGGACAGTGGACACCCTCTGACCTTCGCTGTTGTTGCCATGGTGCTGTGGAGGCAAGACAGAGCTCACTGTATTCACTGATATTTGTCTGAAAGGGAGTGTTTACCAGTTGTGTTTAAGAGGTGGCGGGAGCTTTCACTGTAAACAGTATGAGCCCAGCAGTTTGAGTGTTGGAAAGGGAATGATCCAGCTACATGGGTAGTCACACTAAGGATCTCACCAAGGGGGGTTCAGCTATTTATCTTCCCCAAAGCTGGAGGATGATGCACTTACCCCCACAAACCGTTCCCCCCTATCATATAAACCAGGACCAATCTGCCCACACTAAAAAACCCTTCAGAAGTCAGCGTTCACTGCATTTGTGTTGTTCACCTCTGCTTTGAGAGAGGAGTGCAGCGTGGAGGTGAAATTAGCCGTATAATGCAGAAGGGAGGAAGAGTGGAAAGGAGGGAGAGTTTGTGCTCGTTCAAAGCACCTCCGGGACTCGGAGTTAAATGTGCTTGTGTGAGGAGCTGTGAAGCTCCATGGGGAGTAGAGAAGGGGACGGGAAAGGGTTTTGGAAATGGTTTGTTGCACAGCAAATGGAATAAATAAAAAAGAAACGTAACCTCCCTCTGCGATAGACTAAACGCCAACGTTGTATTTCATGTATTTCGAGGTGGCGTCAGCACACCCTTCTCATTATTTTTGATTTAGTTTCCATTTTTCCACTGCAGAGATGCTGCATGTTGAGCGTGACAGCACAACAGTAAAGGGTAGGAGTGTGTTAAAACACATCAGAACACTAATCCTAATGGGAGTTGATGGCGGCGCTGTCATGCTGTAAACCAAAGGATCATGGGAGTTTTAAAAGTCGATTGAGAAGTCGACATTTCTGATTACGGATTTCAAACGTGCCAATTTTCTGAAGACAGCCACAACGTGAGTTTAAAACAGGATGGGGAGATGAGGGTATGGAACACTGCCGCAATGCAATGCTTTTTTATAGACAACAAAAGCTCCTCAAGGGATGGAGTTCTGATTCATCTTCCGAGCACGGTTGGCCAGGAACCTGGCTTATAGAGGAGCTAGTAAAAATAATAATGATTAAAATGTGAAGATTGTGTTTGGGATTCACAGGATTTCTCTCTGGGTTGGGGAGAGAGAGATTCTACTTCAATTTGTATCATAAATGGCTTCAACATTGTCTAATGGATACAGACATATTGTGGAATTTTATGTTTTTACCTCATTTGTATATAGAGAGATAAATTAAGTAATTGCTTTTTTAAATGTGTCAATGGAAGAACGATGGATCACGTACTGCTTCTTTAAGAAAAAAAGTGAACTTATCTTTTTAATCATTATCATGACCAGCTTTGAATATAGATATCTTGGTGTTTTGTATTTGCATCAATCTTTTTTCTCAATAAAGATTCATTTATTTGAATCAGTGATTTTCCTGATTGTTTGCATACAGCATGATGTGAGTTTATGGCAGGGTTCCCCAACTGTCGGCCCGAATTTGGCCCGCGTGTGGTTTTATTTTTGCGGCCCAAGTTATCTCAGCAAAATTTTTTTAGATGTTGTTGAAATTTCATTGTTTGACATATAAAAAAAGTAACAAAAACACCAGGAAATCGGCTCCAAATTATTTGAATGAACTATTCCCACACATGATATAGTCTGTGATCGTATACAAATGTAAGCAAGGTTTAAAATATAAGCAAGGTTTAAAATATATCTGTTTGGGCTTCTTGCAGTTAAATTTGTCATTATGTTCCATACCTCCGACCATCCACTCAAGAAAAGGATTGTTATTATGAATTTATTTTCATCGGCCTGCGGCAGAATCTAGTTGATGATCCCGGATTTATGGTACACAGGACAAGAAAATAAAGTGAAAGCCTCAAGCAAGTTCTTGTTTTTGGACTTGGTATCTCCATCATTACATTTATTCTCTTGCAATTAATTTTTTGGTGTGAACATCAAAAGAATGGAAAAATGACAGCAGAATACCAAATGTGAAGAGAATTCTTTTTTTTAATACAAAGCAACAGAGGAAACAAAGTCCCTTTCGATAAGAACATGGAACACTGATCAATGGTAAACTGCATTCACAAGGAAGATGAAACAACATAAAACATGATATGCCACACCAACTAGTGCAATTTCTCCACAGGCACGTCAAACAGGACCAACCCATTTACTGGGCGAACAGACAGACACAGAACAATAGGAGAGGAAATATCACAAGCACCAGAATAGCAGAGGGGCGTCTTCTAGATTAAACACAGTGTTAAGTAATGAAGAACACTGGCCCATAGAAAATTGTCATCATGACTTGGAATGCTTTTCAGATGGTACAAAATCTGATGCGGTCGACAGAATATTGGAAACATTCATGTAAACAATCTGCATTCAATCCCCAAAATGATGCCTATTTGATATGTAACCCCCCCCCCCCCCCCTGTAAGATTTTCCTCTGTAAAGTTTCAAGTTTTGACAAAGCTTAAATCATGCAAAATACAACTATGAAAATGACATGTGTACAATTTTGAATTTCATTTCTCAGCACTGCAAGCAACTGTTAGGTTCAATAACACTAGACACATTTTACATCAACACAGAGATTAAATAGACGATGTTGAAGGCACTTTCATTCTCGAGTTGTTAAATCTTTAAACAACAACATGATGCAGTCTATATTGCCAATATGCAATAAAATAACACACATTAACCATTTACAGTATTGAATCATTTGACATTACCCTGTTAAGTCTGAATTGGTTTACATCAGGATTTAGACTACAGTGCCTATAATAAGTATTCACCCCCCTTGGATTTCTTCAAATGTTATTGTGTTACAAAGCGGGATTCAAATGGATTTAATTTTTGTCTACACAAAATAAAGTGTAATAATATATATATATATTTTTTAGATGAATGGAAAATAAAACATGAATTGATCTTGATTAGATAAGTATTCACCCTCCTGGGTCAATACATGTTTGAAACACCTTTGGCAGCAATTAGTCTTCTTGGGGTAAGTCTCTAAGAGCATTGCACACCTGGATTGAGCACACCTGGATTGAGCACACCTGGATTGAGCACACCTGGATTTTTGTCCTCTATTCTTTTCTAAATTCATTAAGCTCTGTCAAGGTGTTGGGGGATCACGGCGAGACAGCCATTTTCAAGTATTGCCATAGATTTTCAAGCAGATTTAAGCCAAAACTAACTTGGCCACTCAAGAACAGTTACTGTCTTCTTGGTAAACAACTCCAGTGTAGATTTGGCCTTGCGTTGTACAGTCGTGGCCAAAAGTTTTGAGAATGAGACATTCATTTTCACAAAGTCTGCTGCCTCAGTTTGTATGATGGCAATTTGCATATACTCCAGAATGTTATGAAGAGTGATCAGATGAATTGAAATTAATTACAAAGTCCCTCTTTGCCATGCAAATGAACTGAACCCCCCCCAAAAAAAACATTTCCACTGCATTTCATCCCTGCCACAAAAGGACCAGCTGACATCATGTCAGTGATTCTCTCGTTAACACAGGTGTGAGTGTTGATGAGGACAAGGCTGGAGATTACTCTGCCATGCTGATTGAGTTCGAATAACAGACTGGAAGCTTCAAAAGGAGGGTGGTGCTTGGAATCATTGCTTTTCCTCTGTCAACTGTGGTCACCTGCAAGGAAACACGTGCCGTCATCATTGCCTTGCACAAAAAGGGCTTCACAGGCAAGGATATTGCTGCCAGTAAGATTGCACCTAAATCAACCATTTATCAGATCACCATCAAGAACTTCAAGGAGAGCGGTTCAATTGTTGTGAAGAAGGCTTCAGGGCACCCAAGAAAGTCCAGCAAGCGCCAGGACCGTCTCCTAAAGTTGATTCAGCTGCGGGATAGGGGCACCACCAGTACAGAGCTTGCTCAGGAATGGCAGCAGGCAGGTGTGAGTGCTTCTGCACGCACAGTGAGGCGAAGACTTTTGGAAGATGGCCTGGTGTCAAAAAGGGCAGCGAAGAAGCCACTTCTCTCCAGGAACAACATCAGGGACAGACTGATTTTCAGCAAAAGGTACAGGGATTGGACTGCTGAGGACTGGGGTAAAGTCATTTTCTCTGATGAATCCCCTTTCTGATTGTTTGGGGCATCTGGAAAAAAACTTGTCCGGAGAAGACAAGGTGAGCGCTACCATCCGTCCTGTGTCATGCCAACAGTAAAGCATCCTGAGTGGGGTTGCTTCTCAGCCAAGGTAGTGGGTTCACTCACAATTTTGCCTCAGAACACAGCCATGAATAAAGAATGGTACCAACACATCCTCCGAGAGCAACTTCTCCCAACCATCCAGGAACAGTTTGGTGACGAACAATGATTTTCCAGCATGATGGAGCACCTTGCTATAAGGCAAAAGTGATAACTAAGTGGCTCGGGGAACAAAACATTGATATTTTGGGTCCATGGCCAGGAAACTCCCCAGACCTTAATTACATTGAAAACTTGTGGTCAATCCTCAAGAGGCGGGTGGACAAATAAAACCCCACAAATTCCAAGCATTGATTATGCATGAATGGGCTGCCATCAGTCAGGATGTGGCCCAGAAGTTAATTGATAGCATGCCAGGGCGGATTTCAGAGGTCTTGAAAAAGAAGGGTCAACACTGACTCTTTGCATCAACTTCATGGAATTGTCAATAAAAGCCTTTGAGACTTATGAAATGCTTGGAATCATACTTTACATCATTTAAAAAAATATCACAAAAATATCTAAAGACACTGAGGCAGCAGACTTTGTGAAAATGTATATTTGTCATTCTCAAAACTTTTGTCCACAACTGTAGGTTATTGTCCTGCTGAAAGGTGAATTCCTCTCCCAGCATCTGGTGTAAAGCAGACTGAAGCAGGTTGTCCTCTAGGATTTTGCGTGTGCTTAGCTCCATCCTATTTATTTTTATCCTGAAAAACTCCCCAGTCTCTTCCGATGTCAAGCATACCCATAACATGATGCAAATAAGGATACTGTACAGTTACTCAGTGATGCGTTGTGTTGGATTTGCCTCAAACATAAGGCTTTGCATTTAGGCCAAAAAGTGTATTCCTTTTACATGTTTTTTTGTTGTTGCAGTATTTCTATAGTTTTGGATTATTATTATTATTATTATTATTTTTTTTTGGGGGGGGGGGGGGGTGTTTGTAGAGCAGCTGTAACATTTAAACGATCTAATGACTCTAGCCCTATCCCTATCCCTTACCCTAACATAACCCTAACCATAGCATAAACCAAACCGTAACCACAGTTGCTTAACAACAGATAGTATGACCTTGATAGCATATTGACAGTATGACCATCTGTAGAGCATCTACAGATGAGACTATCTGGACTATCCAAATAAAGTGTGACCATATTAAAAATACCTATTACATTACAAATGTAGTAATGACAAATGATTTTGAAACTTCACGCACAGTAAAACATTTATGACTTCATACAATTATTTTATCAATAGGAGTGGGGGGAAAAGGTATTTGTGTGTTAATAACCACACCCAAGTAATAAAATACAGACAGCACTTCTAACAGTCTATTTCACACTAAAACCTGCTGAATTTGCTAGACAACTTTTCTTTCAATTTGTTTTTCCCATGGCTTGATGTTTCAGAATTGTCCCAATGAAAAGTCTGGTGTTTTGACTAGCCACGTGCGACATACAAACGCAGTCCCAATGAAAAGTCTGGTGTTTTGACTAGCCACATGCGACATACAAACGCAGTCTCAATGAAAAGTCTGGTGTTTTGACTAGCCACGTGCGACATACAAACGCAGTCTCAATGAAAAGTCTGGTGTTTTGACTAGCCACGTGCGACATACAAACGCAGTCTCAATGAAAAGTCTGGTGTTTTGACTAGCCACGTGCGACATACAAAAGCAGTCTCAATGAAAAGTCTGGTGTTTTGACTAGCCACGTGCGACATACAAACGCAGTCTCAATGAAAAGTCTGGTGTTTTGACTAGCCACGTGCGACATACAAACGCAGTCTCAATGAAAAGTCTGGTGTTTTGACTAGCCACGTGCGACATACAAACGCAGTCTCAATGAAAAGTCTGGTGTTTTGACTAGCCACGTGCGACATACAAACGCCGTCCCAATGAAAAGTATGGTGTTTTGACTAGCCACGTGCGACATACAAACGCAGTCCCAATGAAAAGTCTGGTGTTTTGACTAGCCACGTGCGACATACAAACGCAGTCTCAATGAAAAGTCTGGTGTTTTGACTAGCCACGTGCGACATACAAACGCAGTCTCAATGAAAAGTCTGGTGTTTTGACTAGCCACGTGCGACATACAAACGCAGTCTCAATGAAAAGTCTGGTGTTTTGACTAGCCACGTGCGACATACAAACGCAGTCTCAATGAAAAGTCTGGTGTTTTGACTAGCCACGTGCGACATACAAACGCAGTCTCAATGAAAAGTCTGGTGTTTTGACTAGCCACGTGCGACATACAAACGCAGTCTCAATGAAAAGTCTGGTGTTTTGACTAGCCACGTGCGACATACAAACGCAGTCTCAATGAAAAGTCTGGTGTTTTGACTAGCCACGTGCGACATACAAACGCAGTCTCAATGAAAAGTCTGGTGTTTTGACTAGCCACGTGCGACATACAAACGCAGTCTCAATGAAAAGTCTGGTGTTTTGACTAGCCACGTGCGACATACAAACGCAGTCTCAATGAAAAGTCTGGTGTTTTGACTAGCCACGTGCGACATACAAACGCAGTTACAAGCCTGCTCGAGTTAGCGGCAGACGGACGAGCAATATCCCCCATCGTAGGTCGGATGGAAGCCTGAGCTGGAATGGGAAAGTAACTGAAGCTGGCTAGCTCTAGAAAACCCTAAGTAGATCTACTGTAGCTTGCTTTGTAGTACACCCCTCTGGTCTTTGTAGTACACCCCTCTGGTCTTTGTAGTACACCTCTCTGGTCTTTGTAGTACACCCCTCTGGTCTTTGTAGTTGAATCGGTGCTTGAAATTCAATACTTGACTGAGGGACCTTACAGATGTTGTACGTAAGGGGGGGACAAAGGAAGGGGTAGTCATTAAAAATCACGTCAACTACTATTATTTCATACAGAGTGAGTCCATGTAACTTAAGTGATTTGTTAAGCCAAATGTTACTCCTGAACTCATTTAGGCTTGCCTAAACAAAGGGGGGGTGAATACTTATCCAACAACTATATTTTAGCTATTTAATTTTTATTAAAATCGGTATAAAAAAAAGTAAATCAATGACAGAAAATGACAAATCTATTTCAATCCCATTTTGTAATGCACCAACATGTTGTAATGCACCAACATGTTGTAATGCACCAACATGTTGTAATGCACCAACATGTTGTAATGCACCAACATGTGAAAAAAAATCGAAATACTTGGATTTGTATGTTAGCCATAGACCAGTGACCATGAATAGGTTAACCATTCACCTAATTCAACATTGACCAGTGGTCATGGTTTACCCACAATGCAGTCCTTCTACAGAATACTGTATGATTCTGGGGTGTTGAGTTGAGGGAATACACACAGTTAATAAACATTTTCTCATTTAATTTCCATTCAAATACTGTTGCTTTAAATGACCAATGCATCTAAACTGAATTATTAATAAATATGAAAATGAACTATGTCAATGCTCAACATTACATTAGTATGCACTTATTAGGAAAACATAATGGAAAGACTTCTCCCTCGTAAATTTTTTTATCAGCCAACTAAATTAAACATCCAATTTCAATGCAACGGAATGAACGAGCAAATCCTCTTCACAGTGGTATGACTGTTATGCATTACAATGAGAATGCCACTTCCCCTTGATGCACCGCAACTGACAACGTATGCAGAACCTTGTGTTTGAGTGAGAGAGTATCGAAAGAGGAGTCCTCATTAACAAGTGGAGACGAGACATGGCACAGTTTTTAAAATAAAAATGAAGGAAAATGGCACAGGGTGCAGCTATGCAGTCAGGCTGCAGACCCGGCCACCAAAGAGACCAGACTGGCCTTCGCAATAATTACCCACGCTGCTCTAGCTTTCAATCAGCCCCCTCTCAAAGGTCCCTCTCCTCTTTCTTCTCTGCTCTGCCTTAAGTCTGGGTGAAAGCGAGAGGGAGCCGTGAATGTTGTTGTGATGCGCCGTCATCCCTCCTCTCCTGTTTACACATGAGCTTCCTGACACAAAGCCCTGGTTTGATATGCATGTGCTCATCTGCTCGCCCGCCGCAATCAGACGCTGCTCAAATCAGCGCCGTGTCAGCCGGACGTGATTACCTGCCTCGGGCTGCCGTGGCACACGGAGGGATGGAAGGAGGGAGGGCGGCGGGTGGGAGAGTGCAGCCATGGTTCCAGATGAAGTCGGGTAGACCAGAGAGCAGGGAGCGGAGAGCAGTCATCAGGTTATCGACTTGGCAGGGAGCAGGAGGCTGAGTCGGAGACTGGGCGGCGGGCTGGATATGGGTGGGTGGGGCGTTGTTTATGGGGTAACCCAGGGTCTTATTACTGGGTTTTATCCTCCATGGCTACTGGCTCTCTGTCGGCCTTGGCTCTCTTCTTGCCCCTCTTCAGCTTGTAGACGTGGAAGGTCTTGTTTTGGAACACGCGGGAGAAGAGGGCTGTGTAGGCAGGGCCGTCTGTCTTGACGGACTCACAGAAGCGAGGATGGGAGGCGTGGACCAAGTCTGGGTCGTTGTCCCCGGGGCCATCCATGATCTAATCCAAAAAACACAGACGCATTCAACTGTTCAGACATAATGTATTGTCACAAGTAAATAGTACCCTTGAGTTAGATTTGTACTTGAAGGTAAGATGGGGATAACAAACCACAAGGATCCAGGGTATTCAATAATTGACAAAAAAAATACATTTTAAATCGTTTTTTTTTGTTATTCTCTCAATAAAGATTTCTAAGAGTTGAGCCAATCTCTACGTGATGTTGACATGGGGATCACATGCAGTGAAACATTACTAACCCCACATACACCACTCGGGAAGGATGAGACTATGCAAGGCAAGCATGCCTCCAGAAACCCAAACAACCAGTGACTCATTTATTCCTAGCATCAAAAGCGGGAGGAGAGAAAATACATCTTTCAACCAGCGGTGAGACGCAGATCAGAGGAGGATGAATCTCCAGACCCCAACGCTGCCTGTAATTGAGCCCTTTCAAAGCAATCATACTTTGAAGTGTCTATGATTGACAGAGGCTGACAGACAACATGTGATTTATAGGGAGCACATGCAAAACACACACACACACACACCCAAACAACCCTCCCCATCCCAATCTCACAAACACCCAAAGAATCTATCCGTCATTCCCTTTCTCTCATACTGAAGCAGTCCAATCAATATTCCTACTATCGACTCTCTCCCCCAAAAATATATATTTTAACCAAATAATCTGCCTCCTGTTTCAACAAACATGTACACATCAAAACACCCACGCGTATACATACAGCCGCGGGCAGTCATACATTTGTGAACGAGCTGGCATCGCAGAACCCCAACCCCTGCCGTTACAGAACAGAAACGACACCTACGTGTCCGTTGGCCAGGTCCAGCAGGTCTCGGAGCCTGCAGCCCCGGCCATGCCTCCTCTCGTAGCAGACGCTGTCCTCCATCACCACGAAATCAGCCCCCGCCGCGCGCAGGATCCTGTGGACCTCCTCCGGGGATTGCCGGGCGTAGATCTGATACACCTGAAAAGACCAGGAGAGAAAACACACCCAGGGGATAACACACACACACACACACACACGTAAACATGGAGGACAACACAACACAGGGCTCAGACAGACACACACACACACACAAACAGGCATGACTTATTGATAGAGGGCGATGAGTGTTAACAGCGGGCCGTGCTGATGCTGGGGGCTGACGCCTCTGTGGCGCTGACTGGCAGACAGACACGCAGCAGGGTGGTGTGGAGGGAACATTCTGCTCACGTCCCACAGGCAGAGCCAGAGCCCCCAACCTGAGGAGCCCCCCTCCCTCTCCCTCCCACAGCTGCAGAGCTTCATTAGTCAGAACTCTGCCTGAAAGAGCTCCGTGAGCCCCACACCGCCGCACGGCACAGCACCACAAGCTGTAGAGCGCCACCCGGAGAGTGGCAGAACGCTCTGTACCCAACCATCCAGCAGCCCTGCACCGTCTCCTCTCTGCCTGTCTGGCCGCCTCCCCCTCACCTAGCCCCACGTGCTGCGCTGTCTAACGAGCTTTAGAGACGGTTCACACCACCACGATTAATCTCTGCATCTGACAAACGCTACTTGCCATCCCTGGGTGAGATGAAAACACGGCGTCGTCTGGCTGATAAAGTCACGCGCTTCTGTAAAACTGAGGGGAAAGCCAGACAGGAAATATAAAAAGTGACTGACAGCACACTCTCATGTTGAGGCTTATGTGACTCCATTCCCCCGGCCGCGGTTGACGGTCCCCTCCATGCTAATATCACAGCACAGGTACACAGAAGTGGTGTCCTCTCCTTGATAGGATCACCACCCAGGTGAGGTCATGCCTTCTGAATTCCATTCCAATTCTGGAGATGACTGGAACACGGCCCTTTCTTTTCCAAGTGGACAGTTTAATTCCCTGGTTGGCCTGAATTTAAAATGGAATTGACCGCTAACCCCACAAAAACACATATTTACAGGTGTCCTCCATATTACTCTCCCTCTCAGGTCAGGCCTTGTGTTAAAATACAATAAAAAAAAACGTAATTAAGTATAGAAGTAGGATAAGGATAAAGGATTGGTTTTACCTGTCTGGTCCTCTCTCTCAGGGCTCGGTCTTCATAGTGTGGGTGGTTAGTCAGGACTCTCCCTGTGCACAGTTTGATCCCAGCCAGCAGCTGCATGCTCCCAGCAAACACTGCCTTCTTGGGGGTCTTTGAGCTGGAAGACAAGGTAGAAGAAGTGTTTTTCTTGGGAGACCAGCGTTGATACTGCTGAATGCCACACAGAGGTAGAAGACGTGTTTTTCTTGGGAGACCAGCGTTGATACTGCTGAATGCCACACAGAGGTAGAAGACGTGAACACGCTGTAGAGCCCGGTGTATTTGTGTATTTAACAAGGCGGCGTTCATTTTTGTTGGCTTCCTCGTGACTCAGCAGCAGTCGAGTTACCACACGGACATCTGTACTTGCACACTGCAGGTGTCCTTTACTCGACACCATCAAGTTCTTTTGACGATAACCTTCGCAGACATATTAAGACTTTCACTTTTCATTTTATTTTAAGAACAAATACTGGAACAACTTCAAGGAGAGATTGAACGGCTAGCGAAAGGGCAGCCTACTAAAGGCTGCTGGGAACATCAAATAGTTATCAGGAAATAAATAAACCATGTTTATCTTTCTTTCGCCAAGGAATCTTTCTCAAGGTGTTCTAGAGGAGGTGGTGGGTGAGGACTCACAGGAAGGACAAAGCCCGGTGTGGAATTTGTTATATGAGTACAGCCTAGAGAGGCTGACTCTTAAGTAGAGCCTGTTACTGCCGCAGCCCAACCTTGGGCCTGCTCGGTCTCATAACACTGATCTCCGCTCATCGACACAGTGACTCATCCTACACCGATACATGCCTGAGACTCCCTCTGACCAGCGACACAACTCAGGGGGCGTTTAAAAAATAAATAAATCACGAGCCACAACACAGAAGACGGAACAATCATTATGTTTACAGTCTGGTCTGTATACACTCTCCCTCAACCCTGTCTGATTGCACAGATACACTCGTGTGGGGAGAGAGTGCGTTTCCACTCATAGCAACCATTTCCAGTAATAAATATGTTGGTGGTAATTGTTGGTAATAACTGAGATATCAGGTAATTTCAGGCAGAAATAAGCAGCACAGTGTGCGCATAGTTGGTTGAGAACCACCTGTGGAGCTGTTGTTCAGGTATTTCACAAATCAATTAGGCAGTCGAGAACAGCACAAAAGAGCATAAGAAAAGGGTAGTTTGCTCAAACACACACACACACGTAGAATTAAATGATTTCAGTTTAATTTACTATTCCCTGGTGGAGGAGTCATTGTGTTATCTATATTAGAAAAGGAAATCGAATCGCTCACTAACTCTGTAAGGGATCACAGCAGAGCCTCTTTCACAGCAGCTATTAGCTCCTCCATTCCTCCCCCAAACCTCATGTTGATTTGCCGTTAAAATCCACATCACAGAAAAGGGGGGATAGGTTGAGACCGCTGGCCCCCTCTGGGCTCTGGGGGGAGAGATAGGACGCCCCCGCTAGGAACATTAGCAGCTTGTGGGGCTAATCGCCAACCACCCTGGGCTGTGTGTGATGGGGTGATGGGGCTGACCTCTGACCTGCTCTTCCGGGTCACTTCCTTCCTCTCTGTGGGAGTTTGTGTTTAATTACTGCATATTCAAGTGAGATTCCTCAGACCTCAGCTGATTTCTATTTCATTTCAGATTTATATTCTGCTATCTAAACGCCCGCCGCCCCGGTGACATTATAAAAATGTATTAATGCTGTTAATAGCTGGAGAAGACGGACACGGATGGTGATTAAGCGTGAAATTGGTATGCATCAATGTGCCTGTGTGTTAGTTATGCTACATGCAGAGGTGGGACTATGTCATGCAGTAAATTAACACCATTGTACACCTGTTGATGCAGACTTTAAAGTGGTAGCGCTGCCGGCAGAGAGAGAAAGAGAGCAGATGGGTGGAAAGTTTCAGTGCCTACGAATCAGAGAGTAAAGGAGGAGGACAGCCTACTAAAATGTCTACACAGCACGAGTCCAAGAGAGGCAGGTACGGGAGGGAGGGGGATGCTAACAGCTCTGAGATGCTAACGGCTGAGATTTGTAGGGAGCTCAGGTACGGCAGAGACGGAGATCGAAACAGAGATGGGCCTGTCACGTCCATCCTAAGATCCTACAGCTCTGCTCATCCTATCTGACTGGCCGATCTGCTCTGCTCCCAGCTAGAAGAGACGGACCGCCACAGATAATCGGCTGTTACACCAACAAGCCACTATAGTGGCCAATTCAACCGCCACAGAGTCCAGAGACTGGGCGGAGGGTGATGATGATTGATTGACTGACTGAACGGTTGAGAGAGGGAGGGTTGGCAAAAATGTTATTATAATGCAATTTCACAGTGGGCGAAGTCACCAGCTTTCCATTGATATTATCCTGAGGGGGGGTATAACTGTGGTTCATACGAGGACAGACAAGAGTTTTACTTACTGCTACTGAGATCCTCTGGAGACTATGTATAACAACTTCAAATCAAACTTCAAATTTCGACAAATTATAAGGAAGAGAAAAAAATAAAGCTGACAGAACGACAATTAGCAATGAGTGAAAGTGGAGGATATGAGCGTATCAAAAACATGAAGAAATACAGTTTCCAGCGCGAAAACGTCCTCATTGTTCCAGTCGTGAACAGCCGCTCTTACAGCGACAGAAGTTTCCCTGGGAAAACAAAAGCTTCATTTGTCTTCATTATTCAAAAACAAGGCAACATTCTGAAATAACTCAGCTTTCCAGACTCAAAGGGGATGGCGTGACAACATTAACCACCGAACAAAAGAGGGGAAATTAATTGCATAGCAGCCAAAGCTTAAATGATAAGGGTGTCTGTGATGACGGCGCTTCACAATGCTGTCAAAAGACAGAAATGACAAGACACCAGCACAACTTAAAAAGGGCACCATCACGAGTGGAGCCGGCACAGTCAAGAGAGAAATTATCAAGCATTTTCGTACACAATGGCGAGCTACCACTGACCTCCTGCAGTTAGCAGGAGGAAGCTGGATGGGACTCACAGACTCACAGACTCCGCTTTAACTGAAAAAGAAACAGTCAGCAAACAAGTCTTCTTCTTCTCTCCTTAACATCTCTGTTGCACTGTTTAAATCTCCCGAATTCTACAGATTTGCTACAATGTAACTATTTAAAAAAGTGCCCATGGATAGAAGGTATGTTCGAGTACGTTCCCCGGCAAGATTACCATAACAAATCAATGAGTACTTCATGTAAAACACTGTGAATGAGACAGAAATATATGTTCCTATGTTTTTTTTGTTCACATTCGCTCTGAATTTGTGATAATGTACAAACAAGAGCAGCTTTGCTCTGCCCGAGTCTCATGAAACACGATCCCCGCTTAACTCTTTCATCTTAAATGTAATTAGCGCATGGCAAGAGGCTTAATGCGCCAGCACCAGCGAAGGTAACGCTACACGCTAATCCGCCGAGCAAATTGGATTTTCTCTGGAGGAAGAGAACCTGTGTCATTTCACAGAGTGAGTCTTTTTAAGGTCGGTCCTCCCCAGTCAGTCTCTCTCAGAGCCAAGGAGCCACGCCAAATTCAACATCCATCTCCGATCACATCAGGACTGATTGGCTTGATAAAAAACCCTTCCACAGGGGCCTGGGCCACGGGCTGAACCACTGCCAACAGCTGGGTCCTCGCCAGAACTCCATGTCTTATTCATGCGCCACAAGCTCACCAAATCTACATTTCACACAAACACATGCAGTCACAGGCAACGATGGTGGAATTTGATCTGTGGAACAAAGCTAACCTGATTTGCGTTTGTTTGACATCCACGCGCGTGTGCATCTACAGTTGAAGTCTGAAGTTTACATACACCTCCAAATACATTTAATCTCAGTTTTTCACAACTCCTGACATTTAATCCTCGTAACAATTCCCTGTCTTAGGTCAGTTAGGATCACCACTTTATTTTAAGAATGTGAAATGTCAGAATAATAGCAGAGAGAATGATTTATTTCAGCTTTTATTTCTTTCATCACATTCCCAGTGGGTCAGAAGTTTACATACACTCACTTAGTATTTGGTAGCATTGCCTTTAAATTGTTTAACTTCGTTCAAACGTTTCGGGTAGCCTTCCATAAGCTTCCCACAATAAGTTGGGTGAATTTTGGCCCATTCCTCCTGACAGAGCTGGTGTAAGTGAGTCAGGTTTGTAGGCCTTCTTGCTTGTACATGCTTTTTCAGTTCTGTCCACAAATTGTTTATAGGATTGAGGTCAGGGCTTTATGATGGCCACTCTAATACCTGCACTTTGTTGTCCTTAAGGCATTTTGCCACAACTTTGGAAGTATGCTTGGGGTCAATGTCCATTTGGAAGACCCATTTGCAACCAAGCTTTAACTTCCTGACTGATGTCTTGAGTTGCTTCAATATATCCACATAGTTTCCTCCTTCATGATGCCATCTATTTTGTGAAGTACACTAGTCCCTCCTGCAGCAAAGCACCCCCACAACATGATGCTGCCACCCCCGTGCTTTATGGTTGGGATGGTGTTTTTCGGCTTGCAAGGCTCCCACCTTTTCCTCCAAACATAACGATGGTCATTATGGCCAAAAAGTTATATTTTTGTTTCATCAGACCAGAGGACATTTCTCCAAAAAGTACAATCTTTGTCCCCATCTGCAGTTGCAAACTGTAATCTGGCTTATATGGTAGTTTTGGAGCAGTGGCTTCTTCCTTGCTGAGAGGCCTTTCAGGTTATGTTGATATAGGACTCGTTTTACTGTGGATATAAATACTTTTGTACCCGTTTCCTCCAGCATCTTCACAAGGTCCTTTGCTATTGTTCTAGGAATGATTTACACTTTTCGCACCAGTACGTTCATCTCTAGGAGACAGAACGCGTCTCCTTACTGAGCGGTATGATGGCTGCATGGTCCAATGGTGTTTATACTTGCGTACTATTGTTTGTACAGATGAGCGTGGTACCTTCAGGCGTTTGGAAATTGCTCCCAAGGATGAACCAGACTTGTGGAGGTCTACATTTTTTTTCTGAGGTCTTGCCTGATTTCTTTTGATTTTCCCATGATGTCAAGCAAAGAGGCACTGAGTTTGAAGGTAAGCCTTGAAATACATCCACAGGTAAACCTCCAACTGACTCAAATGATGTCAATTAGCCTATCAGAAGCCTCTAAAGCCATGACATAATTTTCTGGAATTTTCCAAGCTGTTTAAAGGCACAGTCAACTTAGTTAGTGCATGTAAACTTCTGACCCACTTGAATTGTGATACAGTGAATTATAAGTTAAATAATCTGTCTGTAAACAATTGTTGGAAAAATGACTTGTGTCATGCACAAAGTAGATGTCTTAACCGACTTGCCAAAAGTATAGTTTTTTTTAAAGAAATTTGTGTAGTGGTTGAAAAACGAGTTTTAATGACTCCAAACCTAAGTGTATGTAAACTTCCGACTTCAACTGCATGTGTCGCATGTGCGCAGATTAAAGCAGAAATACATCGGATTTTTTACCTAATCCAGGTCATCAGCTCAACGGTGTCAGGGTCGTAGAATTCTCTCAGTTCTGATACTTCCGTCATCAGTTTGGGCCAAAACTACAGAGAAACAGCATGAAGGAAAAATACCTTTAAATAACCAAACTCCACAGAAACACATCAGCGCACAATAATCACTTTCATATAACTATATAATATTCACACATCCCAAATGACTGCCAATTCATCTGTACTGTTGATAGAGTGAGGAGAGGAGGAGAGGAGAGAGCCAAAGTCCTTAACACACTAGTCACCAGCCGGTAGCCGCTTCCATTTTCAACTCTGTATCAGTTCACATTTACTGCAATCTCTGTGGGTGAGAAAATATTGTACTGCAAATTGTGATGAAATAGCAAGGCAAATGTCTCACCTTGCAACATAGAAATCCCAGAATGGCAAGTGGAACTGTGTACCTGATCAGCCTCAGCTGCAAAATGAGAGAAAAAAAAATAACCAGGGTGAACATTACAATCTGTTGTGACATTTTGTTTCTCTATACAGACATCTTGGTTTAAATCGGTTGTTACCATATTGCCACCTACTGGATAAGATTGTAACTGTTCAGCACTGTACAAGCAAGCTACCATTTCAATGTGTTCCTATTGCTTCAGTGTAGGGCTGGGCCATCTCATGGTGGAATGCAGAACCTGCTAACAGGTACTGTGCTCACTCTTCTGTTAAAAGAAACCTTAGGGATCTGAGCTGTTGCCTTTACCTTTGTTTTAGTGTTACAGTGGATCGTGTTTAGGCAGAGGGACCACAGCTCCTTGCCACACACGCCATAGGCAGCAAAGGCACACATATGGCCAGTCCACAGATATTTCATTCTGGAGAGAGGAAAACAACAGTGTATTTAAAAGATCAGAACAACCTTATTTCAACTTTTTTTTCTTCTTTGCAAAACGTACTTGGCGCTATGAGGAAAATTATCAGCTGCGTTCTCCTTATATTATGAGGCAGAAAAATAAACATCACAAATTGGAAATGATCAAAACGATCAAAACGTTTGGCAAGATAAGGAGAGAGAGGGTTTGGCGAGAGAGGGTTTGGAGAGAGAGGGTTTGGAGAGAGAGGGTTTGGAGAGAGAGGGTTTGGAGAGAGAGGGTTTGGAGAGAGAGAGGGGGTTTGGAGAGAGAAAGAGGGTTTGGAGAGAGAAAGAGGGTTTGGAGAGAGAGAGGGGGTTTGGAGAGAGAGAGGGGGTTTGGAAAGAGAGAGGGGGTTTGGAGAGAGAGGGGGTTTGGAGAGAGAGAGGGTTTGGAGAGAGAGAGGGGGTTTGGAGAGAGAGAGGGGGTTTGGAGAGAGAGGGGGTTTGGAGAGAGAGAGGGGGTTTGGAGAGAGAGGGGGGGTTTGGAGAGAGAGGGGTTTGGAGAGAGAGGGGTTTGGAGAGAGAGGGGTTTGGAGAGAGCGAGAGAGGGTTTGGAGAGAGCGAGAGAGATGAGAGAGAGAGGATTGGAGAGAGTGAGAAGAGAGGAGAGAGGAGAGGATTCTGGAGAGAGACCGAGGAGAGTAGGGTTTGGAGAGAGAGGGTTTGGAGAGAGGGTTTAGAGAGAGGGTTTGGAGAGAGGGTTTGGTGAGAGAGGGGATATTTGAGAGGCAGGTTTGGAGAGAGAGGTTTTGGAGAGAGAGGGTTTGGAGAGAAGAGGGTTTGGAGAGAGAGGGGGTTTTGGAGAGAGCGAGGGAGAGAGTGAGGAGAGAGGTTGGAGAGAGAGAGAAGACGAGAGAGAGGGGGGTTTTGGAGAGAGAGACGAGAGGGAGGGCCCCGAGAGGAGAGAGAGAGAGAGCAGAGAGATCAGTGGTTTGAGAGAGAGAGGGTTTGGAGAAGAGAAGGGGGTTTGGAGAGAGAGAGGGGGTTTGGAGAGAGAGAGGGTTTCGGGACGAGAAGAGGGGGTTTGGGAGAGAGAGAGGGGAGTTGGAGAGAGAGAGGAGGGGTTTGGAGAGAAGAGGGGGTTTGGAGAGAGAGAGGGGGTTTTGGAGAGAGAGAGGGAGGGGGTTTGGAGAGGAGAGGGGGGTTTGGGTGGAAGAGAGAAGGAGGGGTTGGAGAAGCAGTAGAGATGGAGGTTGGAGAAGAGGAGAGGGAGTTTGGAAAAAGAGAGAGGGGGGTTTTGGAGAAGAGAGGATGGGGTTGAGGGGGTGGGAAGAAAGAGGAGGGTTTGGAGAGAGAGAGGTGGGTTGGAGAGAGAGAGGGGG
>NC_034176.2:58109238-58146738 GCF_002021735.2 Oncorhynchus kisutch
ACCTTACGGTTACTGGCCCAATGCTCTAACCACTAGGCAACCTGCCGCCCCTACATGACTGGTGACTTTGCCTGAATCTTTTTTAATACCGCACATTTTTTTTTAAATTTTACCGCACAGGCTACTTTGACACTGACAAACTGAGAATCTGCTATCAATGAAAAGGACCTTGTCTTGAATCCATCAGTAGCCTAGACCTAGGTGTGTGGAGACCCACAATGTAGGCTACAATATGAGGAGGAAGTCATAGTCCTAAACATGCTTTCCAGTTCCACTGACTCACCCAATGATGCGCAGCTCAGTCGCTGGTGATGCTCATGCCAAAAGCCCGTCTCTCTCTCTCTCTCTTTCGTAAAACAATATTTGGAAGTTGATCAAATATTTTAGTAACCTACAGCACAGTCTTCTCTTTTCAGCAGGAGCCATTTGCTTTTCCGACTTGTGTTTTCCCTCATTTGTATTTTGAAATATTGCGGAAGACCTGTTTTGTATGTGTGCTGTTTTTTCACTGCCAGATTTGCGCCAGATGTAGGCTATTTCTTGTTATTGGGCTACAAACCACAGCTAGGCAATACATTTTTTTTAAAAAGCTATTGATCCTATGTGGCTAAATGATAGGCCTTCTCATGAGGTAGTAGGCTATTCTGAATTATTTCTTTAATTCTGAACAGAGAGCAGTAATTCTATAACTTTAGCAAATTTATTTCAATTTATCAGGGATGCTGCAGTTCCTTCAGAACCCTTTGCGCGGCTATGATTCTATAAGAAAATAAATGATAAAGTGCAATGCTGGAGAGATGAGAGTTGCAGGTTCATGTCTATCAGAGCAGAGAGGGAGAGAGATCATAGAAAGTGAATCTCATTCTAGTTATGTGAGAGATACTGGAGCGCTTCTCACACAGCCAAGGCCATGCGTTTGTCTCAAACATAGTTTACAATGTTGGGCAAACCATAAACCCGAACCAAATCAACTCTCAGAAGATTAGAAAACTTTCAGAAAACTTTCCACAAAAACCACAAGAAATCTTTAATAACGTTCAGAGAACGTTCTGAGAATGTTATATAAAAACATACATTCCGTTCTCAGAATGTAAAGAAAACTTTCCATAAAAACCACAAGAAAACTTTAGTAACGTTCAGAGAACGTTCTGAGAATGTTATATAAAAACATACATTCCGTTCTCAGAATGTAAAGAAAACTTTCCATAAAAACCACAAGAAAACTTTAGTAACGTTCAGAGAACGTTCTGAGAATGTTATATAAAAACATACATTCCGTTCTCAGAATGTAAAGAAAACTTTCCATAAAAACCACAAGAAAACATTAGTAACGTTCAGAGAACATTCTAAACTCAGCAAAAAAAGGAACGTCCTCTCATTGTCTACTGCATTGATTTTCAGCAAACTTAACATGTGGAAATATTTGAATGAACATAACAAGATTCAACAACTGAGACATAAACTGAACAAGTACCACAGACATGTGACTAACAGAAATTGAATAACGTGTCCCTGTACAAAGGGGTGGTCAAAATCAAAAGTAACAGTCAGTAGCTGGTGTGGCCACCAGCTGCATTACGTACTGCAGTGCATCTCCTCCTCATGGACAGCACCAGATTTGCCCGTTCTTGCTATGAGATGTTACCCCACTCTTCCACCAAGGCACCTGCAAGTTCTCGGACATTTCTGAAGGGAAAGGCCCTAGCCCTCACCCTCCGATCCAACAGATTCCAGACGTGCTCAATGGGATTGAGATCCGGGCTCTTCGCTGGCCATGGCAGAACACTGACATTCCTGTCTTGCAGGAAATCACGCACAGAACGAGCAGTATGGCTGGTGGCATTGTCATGCTGCAGGGTCATGTCAGGATGAGCCTGCAGGAAGGGTACCACATGAGGGAGGAGGATGTCTTCTCTGTAACGCACAGCGTTGAGATTGCCTGCAATGACAACAAGCTCAGTCTGATGATGCTGTGACACACTGCCCCAGACCATGACGGACCCTCCACCTCCAAATAAATCGATCCCGCTCCAGAGTACAGGCCTTGGTGTAACGCTCATTCCTTCGATGATAAACGAGAATACGACCATCACCCCTGGTGAGACAAAACCGCGGCTCATCAGTGAAGAGCACTTTTTGCCAGTCCTGTCTGGTCCAGCGACAGTGGGTTTGTGCCATTGGCGACGATGATATCTGGTGAGGACCTGCCTTATAACAGGCCTACAAGCCCTCAGTCCAGCCTCTCTCAGCCTATTGCGGACAGTCTGAGCACTGATGGAGGGATTGTGCGTTCCTGGTGTAACTCGGGCAGCTGTTGTTGCCATCCTGTCCCGCCGGTGTGATGTTCGGACATACCAATCCTGTGCAGGTGTTGTTACACGTGGTCTGCCACTGCGAGGACGATCAGCTGTCCATCCTGTCTCCCTGTAGCTCTGTCTTAGGCATCTCATAGTACGGACATTGCAATTTATTGATCTGCAGTCCTCATGCCTCCTTGCACCATGCCTAAGGCACGTTCACACAGATGACCCTGGGCACCTTTCTTTTGGTGTTTTTTAGAGTCAGTAGAAAGGCCTCTTTAGTGACTTAGTTTTCAAAACTCTGACCTTAATTGCCTACCGTCTGTAAGTTGTTAGGGTCTTAACGACCGTTCCACAGGTGCATGTTCATTAATGGTTTATGGTTCATTGAACAAGCATGGGAAACAGTGTTTATTAAACCCTTTAAAATGAAAATCTGTGACATTTTTGGGATTTTTACGAATTATCTTTGAAAGACAGGGTCCTGAAAAGGGGACGTTTCTTTTTTTGCTGAGTTTATGTTGTATAATTAAAAGGCTGTAGCTACGAATATGGAGTTTTCACCCCGTCTCGCCCCTTCCCACCCCTACGGAAACATATTTCTCAAAGCTAAGGATCCAGATCACTTTATGAGCATGTGTTATTTTACGCACAATACGTAGCTACTGCACACACTCCACCTCCAGTTACATTTCTCTGTTTACTCACACTCTTCTGAACCATGATGATGTAGCCTTTGTCTCCGCCTCATATTTCTGAACAACACAAATAAAATAAAATAAAATAAAAACCCTGCAGCGATTTGAACGAACATTCCCAAAAATATTTATTGCAGGTTATACAACCTCTGTCTGTTGTAACGGATATTGCAGTTGCTCAAGCAGGATGCAGTCCCTACACATTGCATTGGAGCGAAAACAAGTGTTTTGTGTGATGATGTAGCCTAATCTTTATACTTTCTGCCATATCGTAGCCACGAGCCAGAGTTCTTGAAAAAAGAATGTATATCCCCACTTGAGTTTTGCATCGGGCAAAAACCTGTCTGCCTTTGAACGACTCAATGATCATGCAAGTACCGCACGAGTAGGCTACCTAGCTGTTCCACCTCTATGTTGACTGCCTGTACGAGTCTTGCTTGTGTTTGGTCGCCTAAACATACCGTTGCAACAGACAACAAAGTGTGTGTGAACAACCCCTTCGTGTCTTTTGTGTCGGCTACAACAAGAAGTCGTGCTTGAGGCATGGAATGCATAGTTCGAAAAATGTTGACGGTAACTTTAGTGTCCAACATGAAGTTACCCCCCTCCATGTCAATGAGGGGGAAGTGGCAGTGGAGCAGTGGGAGCACTGAGCAGAAGCTACTGTATGTTAAAAAAAAAACACTCCCTGCAACCTGAAAATAAATGTTCCCAGAACAGACAAAATGTTCACTTCCGTTCTCAGAATGTTTCAATAACGTTCAGTTTTACCGGTCAGGAAACATATGGCTTTCGTTCCCACAACCAATGTGTAACAAAAAACATATGTTCCCACAACTTCCAAGGAGCCAAATATGCTAGCTGGGATAGCATGTGCTCAAGCACAATGTGAAGGTTATTTTTGAATGTTAAATTAAACGTACTGTTGTCACCAACATGCGCTGAGAAGGTTCCAAAGCAAAGCAACTATCCTGCACCATTCCCAGAAAGTTGTGGGAAGTTTGTGTGCAAAAAACTAACCATAGGACGGGCACACGCTCAACAAGATCATGAGCAACATGTGCTTTTCAGAACGTTATGTGCTACCTGGATTTGGCTTCACAATAGATGGACTCCAATTCAGAAAAGAACTTCAACCACAGTTTCTGTTTCTGTAAATAATACTACACACCCACAAAAAGTCCAACAAATTTGTTGGTGGCATAACATTACAATCTGCCCTTTTACATTAGGAGTCTGTTTAAAGGCAAACTGTAGTATTTCAGTATTGGTGTAAGTCACTGCCTAGCAAAGACCACACACTACAGTGAAAGCAGAGCCTGTACAGTACTTTACTGTAGGAAAACCCTCCTAATGACTTGACCATGTGTGTCTGACTCGGCCTGTGATTCAGTTCCCTGCTGGTGACATCACTGCAGACTGATAGCGTGGGCTTTAACTAGGTGATCTCATCTCTTCCTCATTTTTTAAAAACATTTAAACAGACACTCCTATCCAGAGTGACTTACGGGAGCAATTAGGGTTAAGTGCCTTGCTCAAGGGCACACCGACAGATTTTTCACCTAGTCGTCTCCCGGATTTCTTTAACAGCAACCTTTCAGTTACTGGTCCAACACTCTTAACCGCTGGGCTACCTGCCGCCCCAGCATGCAGCTCAAAGCCTTATTCCAGCAGTCTAACATCATTAACATCTATATGTTGTGTCTCTATCTGTGGCATTATCAGAGAAATGGATATAACAGCGTAGTGTTAGTGACAGGACATGATAATTCAGTGGTCAACCCCATTTAACTCTAAATATACAGAGACATGAGAAATACGGGCACTTCCTAAATGCTTGAGAAGACGATCTGTCATTTTGCGTCCTTATCTATTCTAAGTGGGTTTGCTGTAAGGTGTGCACGTCAGGGGTGGCTTGCATTAGGAAAACAAAACAAAAATGGCCAGTATTTCCCTTTTTTTATTTGTGCTTGGTTCCCTGTTTGTCTGGTTCTCATTGGGGGTAAACATTTGTTCCAGTTGTAGATCTTGGAGAGCTGGAACATGAATCACAGACGAGGAGAGGAAACCACACTGACAGCTGCAGCTCATTACCGGCACTATTACTGATATAGGGGGCTGCTGGGGGAAATTCCTCCTGCCACAGAAAGCGTTCCTGTTTACCATACACCGCCTAGGATCAGGACCTACACACACACACACCCACCCAGACATACTGTACCAAAACACACAGGCACATGCACACGCTGCATACATAGAAACATACACAGACACACTGCATGCACTCACATCATATGCGCACGCACACGCACACACACACACACACACCCTTTCCTCTTTCTATCTCTCTCCTTATCTTCCTCCATCCCTCACTCTCCCTCCCTCCCTCCATCCCTTCCTCCCTCTCTGTCTTCCTTTCTACCTATTGCACTCCCTACTTGTCCCTCTGTCTATTTCTCACTCCATCCCGCCCTCCCTCTATCACTCTCTCTTGCTCGCTCTCTCTGTCTTTACTCACCATAAGGAAGGATTGACTCACAGCAGTACTCCATGTCACATGGTTTATCCAAAACCCACAACTCAGTAAACTTGACATAGTTGTACTTCTTATGTTTGAGTTTCAAACAAGCATATTTGTTTAAACACATATTAACAAGCGGCAATATCTTCATCCAGTGAAAATGAATTAGAAGTTAGCCAACACATTAAATGTATTAATAGGCTGGGGTCAAGTCTATTCAAATTCAGTCAAATCTGGAATAAACTGAAATTCCAATTCCAAATCTTTGTCATTGAAACATGTTAAGGAAAATGGAAAACGTCAGTTTACTATTTGAATTGACTGAATTGGAATAAAATTGACCCAAACCCCCAAAAAACAAACCATGAAAGTTTCAGCAACACATTACGCTGAGAAAAGGCAATGCATGATCTGCCGCGTCGTTCAACTCAATAGATGTGCTTGAATAAAATGAGAGCATCCTGCAACGTCTCCGATGGAACAATACTGACACAACAACATTGTATACTAGGCAACACTGCTCTCCACCTCATTGGGGAGGAACCTAGGTCTATTTCCTGTATTGCAGACCGGATCAACAACTAAACTGCTGAAACAACAGCAGTGTTATTAGGTCTGGCTGTGACACAGGCTCACTTGATCCAATGGGTTATTAATGTATTCATTTCTCACCATTCCCCCCCAAAAACATAAATCAAGCACAGCAAAACACCACCTTGTATTCTGACTTGTCCAACCCTCTTTGACCTCTGCCATTTTTTTATTTATCTCATTTTGGTTTAACTTTGTAGATCAGACTTTAATTTTGAAGCGGGTCTCTGGGACAGTGATGAATAGGGTACATCAAGGAGGGCTTAAATTACCCTCTCCCTGGTGGCTAGCGGCCGGGAGGGTTGGAGGGGGAGGCTTGGTGACCTAGTAACAGACAGAGAAAGAGGGCTGGTCAGCACTTGCCCTCTCAACCCTGGAAGCTCGCACAGCACACCCGAGCTATGGAAAGGAGGGAGGACACTGGGAGACAGAAGAAAATACCTGCATCCACTACCTATAACATTCCATCTCTGTGTTTTCAGAGTCAACGTGCAGGATATGTCTTGTTGAGATGACTTTGACTGATATTTGAGTTGGTTTGGATGATAACTCTGCCCTAAATTGGAGTTGGCCAATTATGCTAACAGCTGTGAAAAACTGTGATAAATCATTTTATTTAAATAAATTGTGATAAAAATAATTTCATATGTTATTTCATATTTTACCTCTGAACATGGAAAATGGTCGCTGGCAAATCACCTTCTCTTCTTCTAAAGAAAAAAGGTAGATTTGTGAACTTTGACCTGAGGAGTATGCAGCCTGGATGCATTGGGAAGGGGGAGGTAGAACTTAATAAATAAATACAAATCCATATATATATATATATATGTATATATATATATATATATATATATATTTATATTACTGATCTCAGAAATACCAATAGGTTTAAAGTCCTCTTTCCACACATTAGAATTTCCTTTGCCAGAAGCCTCTTGTTTCCACTATAGACACCAAATACTTCGACTCTTATTCTAGGAGGCTTTAGCCAATCCCTTCCTTGCGAATTTTATACAGTCTACTAGGAACAAGTGTGCCGTGAAGCTGAATGGATCAGGCGAGCGCACTCTCTTCGCCAATGTGATCACTATAAAATCCCTGATGGTGCACGGGCTCAGAGATATATAAAAACACTATTTACAAATCCCATTCTTATCTATTCATGCTCCAGTTCTCTTTATTTCCCAAATATCCGTTTTTAGGAGGAAGAAAAGTATACACATGGCTGAAAGCCCATCCTCTACCCCAGAACCAAGAGTAGGTTTTGCAACTGTGTGATGCGCGCCTCCATGGGTCCCGCAGCACTGCTATCATATGACCTACCCGACCCTGGTACTGCGCAGCTGACTCCGACGCCACGGCGGGAGTCTATTGCAAATATTCCCGGGGGAGCTAAGGTCACAGTAGCGGCAATTATAAACCTTTATGCGTAAAATATGTTATCTCAAACTGCAGGTTATAATGGCTTTTATGTAAGCCTCTGGTGAGTTTGTGAAAGTGATGGTCCACCTCTCTCTGTGTGCTCCAAATACCGCTGTAGCTAATTATTTGCCACTTGCTCGGCTGCGTAAACTCGAGAGGTCCTACAACACAGTTGGTGCGGTGAATGTAGTAAATAACCATACGGGTATCATGTTGGTAACGTTGTCCTGCCCTTACAGGGTACATTGGTCAAATAAGTTAGTTTGGTCTATGGACATATCGTAGGCCTACTGAAATTCCCAATATCCAATGTGGGCTAGATATATTGACCAAATGTAGTGCAACGAATGGAATTAAAAATTTATTAACAATATGCTATTTGATCAATGTAGTTGCATTGCTTGTTCTTTGGGATTTTAGGCTGGGTTCTGTATAAGCACTTTGTGACATCTGCTGATGTAAAAAGGGCTTAATAATTACATTAACATGTTGCTTGATAGATTGATAGATGGATTATAAAAAATTACAAAAACAAATGAAAATGTATAAAATGTCAGTGTTTTTGAAACAAAAATAGTCAACGGGGTTACATTATAATGGTAAAGCCCAGGTATGTGTGGAAAAAAAGTGATGCGCACAGTGGATGCACACGGTGCCACCCCAAAAATAATTATTCAAGCAAAAGAAACAGCACAGTAAATTAGACGGACTCAGAAGTAACTTTTGATGAATTACCTTTGGGGGGCTAGCCTATTCTATAGCACCACCGAAGTCTTCAACCATCAAATATATATCGAGTTGACTAAAACGAGAAAACAAGTGTGATCGGTATGGAATAAAATAGCACCACGTTTAGCCAACACAATAGATTTGACCAAAGACAAATGACTAGGCCAAATGCTTTATAGTCATTAACAAAACTTGGCATTTAGAGGCAACATGCGATAGGCTACCAAAAATCATATGAAACGTCCAGGTGGGGTTCTGATTCTTCTCTAACACTGATTTGATCATCATGCAATCTTTGATAAGTCGCTGTCTTATTGTCCCTAAAGGAAAAGGGAGGTCTAACGATAGTTAGAAAGATCCAAAACAGGTGTTGGAGTAGCGGGGGCGTTATGAGGGAAGTTGCTCCAAGCTCTGAGTAACAAAATGGAGTTGAAAGTTAAAAAATGAATATCACAAATATATACCAAGAAAAGTATCTGACTTTTAACTTAGCATATGTGCATATGGAAATTGACTAAATGTATTAAACACATTGGAAATTAAACAGACATTTTTCCCCGTGCTTTTGTCTATAAAGTATGTTACAAGGTAAGGTCTGCAAAAAAGCTTGCTCTCTGTGCCATGCGTGGGCGTTATAAAACAAATAATTATAGCTGTCCGATTTTTTTCTTCTGTAGCCTATTATGAACAAGAATGTGCGAGCATAAAACCAGTTTCATAGCCTAACAGTTATCATAAGTTGACTTAATGAACAGACCCATTATTGTTGTGCATGTGCATACAAATACACTTTACCTTGATAATTGCACAGTAGAAAACAGTATCTGAACAGAAATATAAATGCATTTGCCTCTGCAGAAACCATGGTCACTCGAATCATTATCACAGTTACAAACAGAGGTGGTGATTAAGTTACATGTCAACGAGCAATAAAGGGAAAGACGCTAAATATGTGCCCTCTCCCCCCATCTCTCTCTCTCTTTCAATGCCTGTCTTCTGTCCCACACATACACACACAAACACACACACACACACACACACACACACACACACACACACACACACACACACACACACACACACACACACACACACACACACACACACACACAGACACACACACACACACTCACAGAGAGAGACACACACATGTACCAAAGGGTAATTTACTATAAGATACTTGTCGAGAGAATGACTGCACTTTTTGCAATATTAAGGATAAGGAGTAGGCCTTTGCTAGAATAAATCAACAAAGGTCCCACAGAAGCCTACCAAGCAAAGCTCGCAGCCTTAGTTTTCAAATAAAGGGTAATTCCAAAATATATTTTCATGTTTTTTAATAATAATAATAAACATTAAATACTGTTGTAGTTAACAAACTCCTAACAACAGAACAAACATCAGTAAGAACAATCGTTTTTTGGCATGCTTCTTCTATACTTCTGGTTTACTGAATATATATAAAGTTAAGTTTAAATAATCATAAACGTCATTATAATTCCAACTTTTTAAGGAATCCATATCTGAAGAAAAGAGTTGCAGTTAGCCTCGTCACATTCCTTCAAATCTAAATATAGGCTTCAATGTGCTACACTGCTAAACATGGAAACTAACTCCAACTGGATGAATCACAAGCTTCAACTTTTGTTTTAGCAGGGAAAATTATTGCGGTCTTTTTTAATTCAGTAGACCTATCCAAAGCTGTAATGGCATGCACGTTTGGCCTAACCTGTGAACATAATGGCCTGAATCATATATCTGCAAACAGAATGAGGGATATGACGAATTTCTATTTGGCATTGAAAACAACGAATGAGGCAGAAACATGTTCAAGATAAATCATATTAATTAAAACAATAGCGTTTTGTGACGTTAATCTTGAAGTTGAAATGCTGTACTGGTCACTCACTCGTAGCCACACACACACACACACACACACACACACACACACACACACACACACACACACACACACACACACACACACACACACACACACACACACACACACACACACACACTCCAACAAATGGGCATAATTGACATCTTTACATTTTACTTCACGATACAATTTTATTTTAAATATGGCTCATGTATTGTAGCCTTTACTTATGCCATTGGCACACTATTTTCAATAGAGGGAGCGAATGATTAGGAGTAGATTAGAAATGTAACCGAATACTGGACTGAAAGTAAAGTAACGCCAAGAGAACGGTCAAGTTATCGAATTGCTATGCACTATGTACTACTGTAAAATTGTATGCAAAAAAATAAATAATCTCACATTCTTCAACATTGTCTTGGAAACATGTTGCATCATTCTCAGCAGTATATTTCATAATAGGCCTATTGAACACTGTACAGATGTACAGACAATCCTTTCCAGTTGTCTTCCACTTCCACAACTAATTTAGTCCTCAGCACCATTAGGAGATATCAGTCAGCCTATCTCAAGTAAAGCGCTTTATTGCGCTTTGACTTTTGGTGCGTTCCCAAAAAGCACCACTTTTACGCGTCTTTACGCACAAACCAAATACAACTTTGGATACGATGTTTTTAGTCCATTTGAGACAAAATGTGTATATGGTTTCCATAGTTTGCATTTAAAAAACATAGTGAATCTTTCAGGTAGCAGTGGCTTTCCAGAGTTGACAGTAGGCTTCAGACGACTAGAGGCAGAGAGGCGCACAGCTTTACATAGCCCACTGTCTCAATGCAATGCTAGTGAAAAGCTACCGATTGCATCAAATCTGCATTGATTCCCTTTAGATTTCTTGTATTAGGACATGAGAATGTCGACCATTAGACCACTGAAAACCTCCAGCTTGTTGACCAAAGCGAATGTGTCAGAAAAGAAAAGGCTCTATGCCGAGGCTGTTGTGTCTACTGAGAGGGGTATGGTCGGTGCGAGTGTGCAGAGCGTGTGACACTGATGGATGCGCCAATGGTTAGACGGACAGATGCTTGGGCGGATCTAACGGCATGCAGTGGTGTAGTGGCATACGCAGCGAGATTAGGCTAAAACATCCGGAATCAGTGAAAGACTGTTCTTTCTCGTCCCCCAACAAGCTTGGCGAACGGAGAGGAGATCTTGTTCCTATCGAGCGACTCCCCTGCCGGTCAGATATTTCTGACTATTGACTAGCATGAGACTGGGAAACCACGACACGGCAAAGACACGGACACACACATCTGGCAGAAGAAAAAAAATCCTTTGACAACTTACCGTGTTCTGGTTTTCGAGAAAATAATTTGCGCCCACAGTCATAACCTTTGCAGCAGACAGCGGACCAATTGTATTCGATCTTGAAGATGATCTGAAAAAGATGGACAATTTATCCACTTTCCCCCTAAATAATACAGAAAATTATCTGTAAGTTTTTTCTTTACTGCGAGGGAAACATTTGAAAGAAAAAGCTGATAGTGTCTGTGATGGTCCCAAATCTGAAGGATGGGGATGTGTGCATCATTTTGATCTTACCGTTAAAAAAACTAGCCTATTATTCTTTCCATTCTGTATCAACAAAAACAAGGAGAGCGCATGATTCGGATTTTGTGCCTGACTCACTTGAACAGAAGAAGGGATCTTGCAGTAAGGAAGACTCGTCTGATTCGCTGTTGCCGTTTTAAATAGCTGCTATCAGCCACACAAAGAAGGGGGAAAAGTGCTATTAGCAGCCAAGAAAGTGTTTGGCAATAGCTGCTGATCCATGCTCTCAGAGCAGCTGAGGCACAGCACGAGTCCATCCCCTCCTTCTGATGTACATTATTACAACAAGGGATACCCAATCAAGCACGTATCTCATCGATTCGAACTGCTCTCAGTGGATTTTGAACGCGCTTGGACAAAATAACGGAGCGAGCCAGCGTGTGGGCGACAAGTCCGTCCATCTCTTCTTTCAACGTTTGTCTTTATCGCTCTATCTTAAAAGAATATATATTTATATATATATTTGTTGATGTTTTAAGGGGACTTGGAAACACTGGGATTTTCATACGATGGCTACAGCGACGCTGAGATGCTGCCTTGCTGGTTTTTAAATTGCGTGTGATTACCAGAATCAAACTCCTCATGGATAACGCAGTAAATCAACCGATTGAGTAAGTATGCCATTAACATCTAGTCAACATTAAGATAGTCCAATAGCCCAGGGAAGAATACATAGTTTTGTGTCCATGTGTAGCCAAAGAGTGGAACGGTGCTCTCCTCCTTACAGTTATGCTATTGTATCAGCATTTGGTCTCCAGCATGCATGAATGACTTTTGAAAATGCCCATTAATGATTTCTAGCAAATAGCAAAGCTTACTTTTAAAAATTCTGTATAGACTGTATAGTTCGCATCAGACACCGTTATGGGGCTGCGGTGAGGGACAGCAGACATGTGATGCTTATATGACAAGAGCTAGCTAGCCATTGGAGGTGCAAGGCACAATAAATGTGACAGCGCTTGATGTTTGCCCCTGTTTGCAGACTTTGAGTGACGCGTTCATTTCGTTTTCCTTTAAGCTTGCCTGTTGCAGCCTCCAACACGGAGTGAGAATCACATTGAGGCTGAAGATTTTTTCCCCCCGCCACTGTACTCCCGGTCTCAAACACACTGTGATATCCAAGTCGAACAGGAAAAAGAAAAAAAACGCTTGTTCTTCTTCATCTTCAGATCTACCCTTTCTTCAATGTCTGCATTTTTGTTTGAAAACTGCCGATCTATGTCAGCCTTCTGAAAGCGCCCCGGGTACCGTGTAAGGAAGCGCCTCTATCAAAGAAGAGCGGACCAGCTAGGGATCTCTGGGGCTAGAGAAGAACTCTTCAGAACCCCGAAATAAGCATGCCGCGGAGGAAACAGCAAGCGCCCCGGCGTGCAGCAGGTACGATTCTATGATATGCATGTTATCACCTCTCTTTTTACTACGACTGCTGCGGTATTTCCATTGCCTTCACTCTGGTCCTACCATGTATAGTACTGAATCATGTGCGTGTAGCTACATCGTAGCGTAGGCTACTGTGGGAGGAAATGGCAAATACCCATTCACTCAAAGAGGGATGGTTAGGCTACTAGCTATTAGGTTTTTTTGTACTTTCCCTTTGAAGGGGATGTGCTTTTTTTTACAACCACGTAGACCACGTTTGATACTAGCCACGTACTATTTTAATAGTAATCTGCATTATCAGCATACTTACATAGCCCATTAGGCTACATAGCCTAGTTATTGGCAACATTGTTTAAATGTTCTCAGTATATAATTTTTTCCAACTTCTGGGGCAACAATGATTCCATTCGATGAACGATCTGCTCACAACAGTTCTCGGAAGACATAAAAGGTTTCCAGGCCGTAGCTCTATCCGACTAGTCAAAGACAACTTTAGCTTTGATAGGTCTCTCCCTTTTGCCCTATTTTAGCCTACTCTCCCTTCCTCCCTCCGTAGGGTGCAGATATTGACTCCTTGAATTAGAGATCTATAAAGAAGCGTAAGGAAAAGGGGGCTCGTGTCAGCTGACTGTCATGATTTCCTTTGATGCTCGTTTGGGGCTTTGTGCATGCTAAAACATTTGATCACAAAATGTCAACTTTCGCCTAGTTTCCCTTGGCTGATTTCTCCTTTCTGGGAAATACTTAAAGATTATTTCGCAGCCGACTCTAGGGGAGACGTGGACTGGAAGAGGCTTTAATGGACAATTGCCATCTTTGATTTTGACGGCTGATTGATTGCCCGTCATTTGGCTTGTCTTTGATCTATTCTTTCCGGATAAACACAAATAAATCACTCCCCATAGCAACGCCGGTTCACGTGACGTCATGTCTGGTATGACAACTAGCCATTTAAAACATATTTAATTGCTTCTTTTGTACTTTTCACGTTGTCAGAGCCAAAGGCCACATTTAATTTTATCTTCTCTCTCTTAAACATAGAGAATAAACCACACTGACTGTTCCAAATAGGGTTTAATCAGATCTTACTTAGGTCATGGAACACATCATATATTCTACTCTATATAAATAATTAGGGTATGCTACAACATGGTAGTTACCTAGCTACCATTCTGTTGTAAAAAAAAAAAACATTTTTTAAAATTTGAATCAGACTTCTGTTCTCATACTGTTGCTTTATGACTCAAACTTCCGGGGTTTTTGTCCGCTTTTGAAAGTATTGTTTGAAGCACCAGGGTGTTGAAGTATACAGGCTACCTGTTTTAAGATTCAATAAGTATTATTCTTATTTGTGAGACATGTGCTTCATTACCATCACAATTTAGGCTGCATTTACCTATATGCTTTCAAGTGTAGTTAAGTTTTCTGCAACATAGCCTACATGTAAATTCATCTCTACTACTGCAACCTTTAGCCTATAACAAAACTATAACAAGCACCAAAGTCAAATCCACTTAAAATATACTATCAAAACTCAATATTATGCAATTATTATAGTAATCCAAACACTCGCTCACTTTACTACACACACACACACACACACACACACACACACACACACACACACACACACACACACACACACACACACACACACACACACACACACACACACACACACACACACACACACACTCTCTCTCACATACAGACACAAACAATTTTATCTTGCACGCACACACAGTGCTTCTATGAAAAATGTAACTATTAGGCCTAATCGGGAGACGGGAGAATGGTTTGCTCCATCAGAATGACCCGTCAAAGCGACTTTGTTTCATATTTGATTTAATTGTCTCCTTCTGACAGCCACATTCATCAATGGCTCTAATGGTCAATCAGAAGTTGGCAGAGTGACTGCTCTCATTTTGTTTCTCCATACGTTGGGCCTGGGCTTTACTTTATCAAAACGCTTTTGCCTAATGGACACGCTGGGGGTGGGGGCCGAGGGGGGGCTGAGAGATGACTCAAAGCCTTCTTAACCCAGACAAGAGAGTGAGAGAGAAAAATAAGGCATTTAATTCGTTTGATGAGCGGATGAGGACAGACACAAGAGCAGTGAGGGATGTTATTATTTTTTTGGACGAGGCAACTTCCTGTAATTTTTTACAGGGTCTGTATACCCCCTCCCACCCTTCGTCACTCCTTCTTTCCCAGCAGCCCTCACAGCTGCAAGTTATAAGGTTGACGACTGCTCCGTGGCACACAAAGAGTGGTGACAAATTGATTGCGCTATAGTGATGGAAAGAGCAAAAGATGGCAGATGATGGGCCTTGATTAGGAACTTTGGGAAATCCAGTCCCCGGCAACCTTGAGCGTTTCATGAGAAAATCTATTTCTCCCTCTCTCCTTCTCTTTGCTTCCCTCTCTCCTTCTCTTTGCTTCCCTCTCTCCTTCTCTTTGCTTCCCTCTCTCCTTCTCTTTGCTTCCCTCTCTCCTTCTTTTTGCTTCCCTCTCTCTCTCCTCTCACTCTTTTCCCTTTTTCAGCCCCCCAGTCTGGAAGGGCTGCTCAGCCGTATAAAAAGAAAAGTTGTTTTGCCAGCTTCATTAGTGTTCACCTAATTAGCTGTAAAGCTGATGGATTCGTGACAGCCCTAATGATTGGAGATGACAAGCTCCACACACTGTCATCCAGCCCAATTAGGTTTGCAGCTAGTTTGATGTAATCAAGTTGATATTACACAGTCCTCCATGCCTTTAGTTGTGCACTAACTCAATTTTCTGCTGCAGGTGACAAATGGGCTAGGGTACCTGGGTAATCACGTTGGCTGGAATTAGGCTGCTTTTTAATGGTCAGGAGCCCTGTAACAACACCAAAAACTAGCCTCTCGAAAAGTCTGTCTGGGAAAGAGGGGCCCATAGCAGCAACACACACACACACACGCACACACACACACACACACACACACACACACACACACACACACACACACACACACACACACACACACACACACACACACACACACACACACACACACACACACACCACTCTCTCTGTCTAGTCACAATACCTTTCCCACAATACCTTCCTCCGTTTAGGAGTGGACAATGTTTTTTTTTGTCTGCTTCAAAGCCTTGCAAGACCAAACATATCATTGTTTTGGGGAGGAAAGAGGGAACATCAAACGTAGGACTTTATTTTCCTCCTTCACTAGTTGTGTTATGCCATGTTACTCTTACTGAGTAGTACTGTAGTTCCTCTTGCCCCGAAACACTCGGAAAGCATTGCACTGATGTTGTAGCTGTTTTGCTACACTGTCATAGAGAATTGTATTGCTTTTGGGCCAGGCCGCTGTCTGTGAGATATATATTTGAAGAAGCCTTGTGAAATTAGTCGACGTTGCTCATCATCACTTAGATCACGATGTAGTCAAAGGTATAGATGCTTTTCCACATTAGTTGATTTTCCAAATGCCTATTATCAGCATTGTGTTCAAAGGGTCTAAACATGATTTATACAAAATATTAAAGATCATGACAGTTCTAGTTCTGCTTGATGGGAGATAGATTGCGGTGAGGAAAAGCAGCTGATTTCTGTGATTTTTGTGCGTGTTTGATTGATTGTGGATGAGCGAGAGAGATTAATCATGCTTGATGTGTGTTAACGTTGCACTCATGCTGGATACACATCCTCATACAGTGCCCAGTAGACACATAGGTTACTACACACACACGCACACACACACACACTAGCAAGCTCGCACGCACGCACACACACATGCACACACACATACACACGCACACACACACACGCGCTAGCAAGCTCGCACGCACGCACGCACACACACACACACACACACACACACACACACACACACACACACACACACACACACACACACACACACACACACACACACACACACACACACACACACACACACACACACACACACACACACACACACACACACACCGCTTGCATGTTCTTGTAATAATACTTTGTCTCTGCTTCTTGCCTAAAAAACCAAGGGTTTGTGTAATAGTGTAATGTTACTGTATTCACTCTGTCGCTGGTGTCGGCGGTTGATTCGCTCTAGTTCAAGGGTCGGTAGCAGCGGCTTGTTGGTGCCTTGCTCGTACGAAGCTTTACCCCTTCACAGTCTCGGCGAATGAAATTTAATGAAACATGCCATCTTAATTAGGCTAATTATCCCAGTTTAAAAGCTGGTCATGATAATTCTATTAATTATTAAGACGGAAAGAAAATGATTTCATAAACATCACCTTCCACAGTCCACCCCACCCTCAGTTAATGAGAAATGTAATTATAAAGAATTATATTTCAATTCTATTCAAAATCAAGTGGATTTGTTCATGAATAGGTGCACTACATCCATTAGATTGTGTTGGGTTTGACGACTGCAAAGTTCATGAACTTAGTTATCACAGTGAGATGCTATTTTTGAATATGAATATTATGATTTAGTTAGAAACACTGAGGCTAAATCCACTATGATTTACTTGTATTTATTCATGGTTTTTTTATATGGTTGGGACACGTGATCCCTCATATTTGTCCTGTAAAATGTAAAAAAATATATATATAAAAATAATAATAAAATAGGTTACTTTTTTCTCTGTGATACTACTACCCACTTCTACATTTTATGAAGCTGTCTTTAGCTGGCCCAGATAGGTTCCCAACCTCATAACCAGCTACCAGGAAGCCATTTCAGGCTATCGATCAAGTTGGTGTGGCTAACTTGTCTAACTATCTTAGCTGGAATGCCTGCTGGAGAAGATTGTAGACTTTAGAAAAGCAAGAAATAACTCAAATATACTGAATAGGACTCACTTTCCTTCCAATCTTTTACCCATATTTTAGCACAGACGCAGAAATTTCTTTCAAAAAATAACCACCAGCCCGTAGTATACAGACAGCGTATGCTTAGATATGCAGAAAAATAGACATATTATTTTTTTCTTTTTTTAAACATAGAATGAAGCATAATGATTAAGACTCTAGAGTGCAGGAAAAGGCTGTTTCAGGTGTTTGAAAAATGCAAAATTCTTCAATTTACATATGCACCAACTCATTGTCCTTGTGGTTAGAGTGTCCGCTCTGACATTGGAAGGTTGTGAGTTCGTTCCCCGGCCAAGTCATACCAAAGACTGTCAAAATGGGACCTGATGTGTTTCTGCTTTGGCACTAAGCATTAAGGAGATTCAAGCTGCCTGGTCTAGAGAGCCCCCCCCCCCCCCCCCCCCCCCCTCTAGACCATCCCCTCACATGCTTTGTGAACCTCTGATTTTTGGGGTACAATGACGGACCTGGTGAGTGGCAACATGTATGTAGGCAGCTGTATGCAAAAAAAAAATGAAACATAGCATACGTCGAACAACGTAGCATAATCCAAAATACAGTGAAGTAGAAAGAGCATGTAGATAGATCACGCAACCAAATGTGGAGAATCAACGAGTGGGAGTCGAAAAGAGGTCTAGGCCTCCACATGAGTCTTTGTCTGTGTGTCCCAGCCTCATGATCAGTAGTCCCCAGAAGCCCAGTCCCTGGTGCCCCCCTCCGGAGTGAGGCGTCTACTCCTGGGCCGTCTTCTCAGGATTATGGGCCTTTCCTCAGCCTTGCCTTGCCTTGCATTGCTCTCCCTAAAGTGAGGCTCTCCCAGGCAGCCAACTGACACTATGATTAGTTATGGCCGTCCTCTGCCTTTTTCACAGCCGCAAGTGAGCGACAATGAACAGGGTTAAGAGCGGAGAGGGCGGAGAACGAGAAAGAAAGGGAGAAGGGGTGAGGGAAAAAGCTGAATAAGGTAGGCACAGAGGAAGAGGGAGAAAGAAAGCGAGAGGGAGGGAGGGAAAAAGCTGAATAAGGTAGGCACAGAGGAAGAGGGAGAAAGAAAGCGAGAGGGAGGGAGGGAAAAAGCTGAATAAGGTAGGCACAGAGGAAGAGGGAGAAAGAAAGCGAGAGGGAGGGAGGGAAAAAGCTGAATAAGGTAGGCACAGAGGAAGAGGGAGAAAGAAAGCGAGAGGGAGGGAGGGAAAAAGCTGAATAAGGTAGGCACAGAGGAAGAGGGAGAAAGAAAGCGAGAGGGAGGGAGGGAAAGTTCCCTGCTCGAGGATGTACGGTTGATGGTTGATAAACAGATTTTTTTCCCCCCAGAATCTTCCGTCATGGCTCCCATTAGCTTGACAGCTGTCAATTAGAGCTCCCTTGGTCTCGCGGGCTGCAGTTTATTGCAGGCGGTTGACGCTGTCATTTGGCCCACAGTTTCGCCTTGAGCGTTATCACGAGCGCCGAAACAGTCAATAGCTGACGCATCAGCAGTTATTTCTTAAATTGGCTCACAAGGCTGCATCTTTCCCTCCTTCTTTTCATATCCCCTCTCCTCCCTGCTCCTCTCTCCAAAGATTGTTTCGTGAGGGGAGAGCGATGAAGTGCGACTGCAGCAGGGTTAGTGAGAGAGCAAGGGTGGGCGATGCAACACATACAGTTATTGTACACAAAGGTACGCACATAGAACACACACAAAACAGTTACATTTACACACAAGCTTTCGAGACCTAAAAATGGTGTTTGACTGTGTCTGGCTCTTTATCCAAACAATACTACTCACAAAATAGACACATAGCAGTATTTATTTATCTACCTTTTCTTGCTCTACCTTTCATGTTTTCCTCCCTGCTGAAATGAACACCTCAGCAAATTGTGCGCCAGTGCAAGCGATTAGTCAACCTTGTACGATTAGAAGACTGGACAGATATCAACGTCTACCTAACCATGACGAACAGGGTGCTTTCTGAAGGAATGAGAATATCCAACCACTGGTTAAAGGAAGTTTGGTCAGGAGATTAGTGGCGACTTAGCTCCTCCTTTTCTCTCTCTCTCTCTCTCTCTCTCTCTCTCTCTCTCTCTCTCTCTCTCCCTCTCTCTCTCGCTCTCTCTCTCGCTCTCTCTGGTGCGGGTGTTCATATTTGATTAATCAGTGATTATCAGTTTCTCACTTTCCCCAGTGATTAGGTAGTGATGTCAGCTCCTGAGCGCTGCTATTTCAACGTGCAGGAGATATTGTCTTAATTTTCCAGTGGTGTGATTGGGCAGGGCCTCAGCCACTGCTCTGCTCTGAGCACACTCCACAAACTCCCTCTGTGAAGCCAGATTCGCTATCGGACCTGCACCAGAGCACCATGGGAATCGGCTTCTCTTCTAGGCACATTTTTTTAGGAAACAGGAAATTGAGAGAGTTTGTGGGATCTTTGCACTTCCTCTGCGGAGAGACAGAAATATGTTATGCTCCTCCTCAGTACAGTATAAAACACGTCCCCCAAATTTGTCTGGCTGCACTTTCCCAAGGCAACCTAGGGTATTATTTGGCTGAAATTCTCTCTGTATGTCTGGGTTGTCCTCTCCTCTCTCCCCCCACCCTACCGTCCTCTCCTCTCAGTGATACTATGGCTCTTTGTGTGATGTGTGTGTCGGGCCAGTCTTCAGGAGTCTGGCAGCTACACGGGGGATTAAATCTCCCAGCAGCCCTGTGCAGTGAAATATGGCCGTGTGGAGTAATCCCTGCCTGTGTTGTTGTCATGTCGAGGAGGGACGGGGGTGCACAGAGAGGAGAGGTAGGGGGCCGGGCAGGACGAGGTAGGGGGCCGGTGGTGGGGGTTCAACAGTGGTTGGTTCTGAGTGTCGTTTGGGCCAGACTCCAGGTTTGGGTTTCTTCTCTCCCTCAGTTGGGGTGGGCCAGCCAATGGATGCGGGGGGGCGGGGGTTGTCTTTATGTCTGCCAGAGTGGCTGGGGAACAGGGCAGGGGAGTCCCCCCCCCCCTCCCCCGTGGGGCTCTGACAGGGGCCAGGCGAGACTGGCAGCCATCAATCATGCGTACGGGTGACACGGAGGCTGTTTTTGATGGTGGCGGTGATGAAAGGCAGGGGAGCCGTAGAGGCCCATGTAATCAGGGCCAGCCAGGGCTGACATCCTTCTCAGGCATGACAGCCTCTTCCTCTTCTCTCCTCACCGAAGCCAAGAGACGGCCTCAAACGCCTCGCCTTCCCTTCACTCCCTCCCTCCCTCTCTCCCCCTGTTTCATGTTCTGATCAGTCTCAGATGCTGGGAATTATCCCCCTCCTCACCGTTTCTTTTTTTTGTAATGGGGGGGGGGGGGCAGGGGGGATGTGGTCTGAGGTGGGGGTGGTGATTTGCGTGTTTACACATGTGTAGTGTTTGTGTGTGTTTCTGCTTATACACCTATGTGTGTGTTTGTATTTATGTAACAGGAAGGGGGTCGGGTTTTTCTCTCCTTGGAAAAGCCAGGCAGGTGCGAGAAGAGAGAGAGAGAGAGAGAGAGAGAGAGAGAGAGAGGAAGTCTGTTTTATTTTATACTGCAGGCCTGTTGCTAATTAATGTTTCTTGGTAGGATTCTGTCGGAGTTGAGTAATGTTTTTGATCTTTATGCCTGATAACTGCATACCTAATGAGATTTCAAAGCTTCTCGAGATGTGAGTGCTGCTCCCTGCAATTATTGACAGATGCCTTTTCTTCGCCATTGGGTTCTGCTCCATAAATCCTTCCTCTGTAATGAGCTTGAGAAGTGCCACCCTGCCAGTGAGCTAATGAAACCGAGCAAGGGGGGTGTATGAGGAGGGGGCCGTCACACTCCTCTGACACATATTTTTTTCCTTTAAATGCACTCTGCAGATGTCAGGGCCCTCGCTTGTGTGTCGAAAAAGAAAAGAGGTGAGCGTGAGATAGAGGAGTAGAAAAAACCCACCCACAGAAAACACAGATGAAAAAAAGTAGATCCTCTCTCTTATGAGAAGAACCGTTTGGCCGTTTCCATCCCCATGTTACGGTCGTTTGTCTGAGATAGCTATTTTATTTGAAATGGTGGTATTGTTGTTGCCGAAGTTGACTTTGATTGATATAACTGCCCTCTTGCTACTGAGCTAGCTTTTTTCTAGTCTTCTTTATTTTCATTTTTTTTATTCCTTCCGTCCCTACACTCTTCCTGTTTGTAACTCTGGTGGGGGTGGGGTGGGGGGGGGGGGGGGGGGCACAGGGAGAAGGGAAGAGGAAAAGAACAGACAGAGCGAGCGAAAAAAGAAAGAAAGAGAGACAGGGAAAGGGAGAGTTCGGGGGGGAGTCAAGGGAAAAGAAGGGCAGCCTGTTCTCTGTCCGTACACACACATCCATTACACACACACACGTACACAAACATCCATTCCACACACACACACACACAAGGCTTGCCGGCCCGGGTCTTTTAGGAGGTCTGAAACAGAGCTGTGGTGGAGGGAGAGTAGCTGCTCCATGCCAAACAGTCGATTTCCTCCTCTCGTCGGCATGGTCATACATCATGGACCCACCCTTCTCTCCTGACAGAATGACGTGTGTCATTTATCAAACGGGCCCTTGCCAGAGCCCTGTGTGAGGGGCTGTCTTCCTCCCTTAGAGAGGAGCCTGGACGTCCACGCCTCTGAGGGGGAGGAGGGCTGTAAAGCCAAAAGTGGGCTGAGGACGGAGTCTTCGGGGGGGGGGGGAGGAGAGGGGATGTGGGGAGGACTGTGGGTGTGGAGTGAGAGGTTGGGAGTGAAGGGGAACGGCGCTATAGATCCAGTAATGCTCCAACTCGCCTCTCACATTCCCTAGCCCCTATGTGTGAGATGGGAAAGAGTTGGAGGAGGACTTTGTGTGGTGCTTGAGGTGGGAGGAAGATAGTGTGTGTTTGTAGATGTACACTATGTGTTAAAAATAACTCACTGAGTTTGGTAGGGGACTTGTTTGGAATGTGTTTACGCGTGTGTTTGTATGTGTTTCCTGTAAATATGGGTGTGTGTGTGTATATGGATTCTGCATGTGTAGTCTATCATGATGTATCTCAATATGTGTGTGTGTGTGTGTCTATCAGTGTGTGTATCTGTGTGTGTCTTTGCCGTTATCTGAGTCCCTGCTCCCACACATGTCCCAGTGCGTATTTGTCCCGGGCCACGGGCTCCGGGGTTGACAGGTATCACTCAAGGCTCCATGCCACGCGGCCCTCTCTCGCTCTCTCAGGGGTTAGGCCAGTGAATCTGAGCTCTCTCGCTCTCTCAGGGGTTAGGCCAGTGAATCTGAGCTCTCTCGCTTTCCCATGATTCAAAGGAGCATTACTGAGGATGGATGCTCCTTAAAAAAAAATAAAGAGATTGATGATGGATATGAGGCTGGCTGTGTCATTCATCATTTTGAATATTATTTAGACTGGCCGTGTAAAGCTGTAACCTGAGCTTTGGGCCCAGGACGTGGGTTCAGTGATGGATGGGTCAGCCAGATCCTTGTTTGTTACCAGATACCAGAGGAGCAGCACTCGCTCACTCCTAATGCGCCTCACTTTTGGCCGAAAGGGTAAAAATAAAACCAATGGCGGTCAGGTGAGAGAAAACAAAAGGAACAGCTAATGTTGGACATGGCCCTCGCACCGCGCCCTTGGGTAACCCTTGTTTTTCTTCCTTTTAAGTCAGATTCCTGTGTGTTTGTGTTGTTTTATATAGGAGGTTTTTGGTTTTGAGTTTGATGTCGCCAGACTAGTGAGATCAGGTGACCATCGTCAGGGCTGTGTGGCTGAACAGCTGTGGCCCATTAGGAAGAAATACGGCTGACTGTGCTAGTCAGCCCCATGACTCACAATAATGTGGATAGACTACATTTTGAGCACTTTTAATGGTTTATTTTGAATATTTTTCTGAAATGGCAAAAAAAATGTAATTCCTTAGACTGGACTATTTAAGTGCTAGCTGTGCAGATGCTTTTCCCCCTATTAACCTAGGTGTGTACAATGCAAGTATTGTACAATGTTATTGTAATTGCACAATGTCATTGCAGGGTGAATTATAATCTTGTCTAGTGTTGGATTCAATCAAAGTCCTCTTCAATTTATTTTGTTTCGTTTTGTGATAGTGAACTTTGTAGTCAGCCATCATTGTTCCAGCTGGGTTTTCTTACTGTCTGCCTGCATATCAACAAGCCCCTCCCCATGCCAACAAGCGCCACCCCCATGCCAAAGTCAGACCGCAGGAGAGATAGCTAGTGATAGCTGGTCTCTCTCTGAGAGATTGCCTCATCACACACCAACATTTTGGAGAGGAGCGAAGGAACGAGACAGGGTCAGACAGAGGAGAGGGCTTCGACCCTGCCCTCCACACTAGATGTGAGAGAGAGAGAGAGAGAGAGGGAGAGAGAGAGAGAGAGAGAGAGAGAGAGAGAGAGAGAGGGGGGAGCGAGAGAGAGAGAGAGAGAGGGGGGAGCGAGAGAGAGAGAGAGAGAGAGGGACAGAGAGAGGGGAGAGAGAGAGAGAGAGAGAGAGAGAGGGAGAGAGAGAGAGAGAGAGAGAGGGGGGGGGGAGCAAGAGAGAGAGAGAGAGAGAGAGGGGGAGCGAGAGAGAGAGAGAGAGAGAGATGGAGAGAGAGAGAGAGGGAGAGAGAGAGAGAGAGAGAGAGAGAGAGAGGAGAGAGAGAGAGAGAGAGAGGGAGAGAGAGAGAGAGAGAGAGAGAGAGGGAGAGAGAGAGAGAGAGAGAGAGAGAGAGAGAGAAAGAGAGAGAGAGAGAAAGGTTGTTTTGTTTTTGCGCCCTTTTTCTTCCCGTCCCCTCTCCCTCCTCTCTTTCTTTTTTCCAGTTTTATAGCAGGAGACATGATTTATTGTGGCCATCCATCTTTGAGACTCATCCATCACCTCCTGGTTGCTAGGCAATCATGGCAGCAGCTGTTTGCTTTGAATCAGACAGAGACGCTGTCAATCAGCGCGGGCAGGTGAAAAGCATTAGAAACACGCTATTGTCAGACGGAATAATTAATCAAAGGCAGGAAAGATAATTAAAAAGATATGACCCTTGCTAGCACTTGGTCTGGGTTGCCTGGATTATATAAAAAGAAGAGAAGCAAGGGAAAAGGAAGGGAGTATAGGAAGGAGAAGAGACTGGAGGGTACTCTTTCTCTCTCTCTCTCTCTTTCTCTCTCTCTCTCTCAACACAGTGAAGGAGAGGAGGGAGTGAGTGAGTGCTGATAAAACTCGGCTCCCGCAGTCAGTGGCACAGGTTCTAATTAATTAAAAGAAGATTGGCTAGAAAGTGGAGAGAAATAATAAAAGGCTGGCAGAGCGGACATGAGAGAGAGAGAAAGAGAGGTAGATTAAAGGGAACACTTGTAAAAAATAAAAAAAACACCACCCACATACACACAGACAGACAGGCAGACCAGTGCAGTAGAGATAGGGCCCTGCAGTGATCCCTGGGGCCCAGGAGAGGGTGCCTGTAGTGGGCTCTCTGGAGCTGGCTTCCTGCCTCCGCCTTTACAGGATCCTGGTCCCTACATCTGTGGAGTTGTGTGGATCCACATGGCTCACGGCAGGCAGGAGTTTGGAGAGGTGTTGGGAAAACATAACATATGATATTGATTGTGTTCAGCATGCACGTTTTATGTAACTACTTCCATAATGTGTTGGCATGTTTTTGTGTGTGTTTGTTTGTCCGTCCCAGGTATCATAGCCCTCCTAGACTCAGGGGCCCAGGGACATAGCCTTTAGGTCAGGGTTCCCAAACTGGATTTTGGCCCTCATGTGATTTTATTTGGCCCCTGAGCAAAAAAAAAAAACAAACGAACAAACAAAATTGTTTTTGGGGACATAAAATACTCTAAAAACACCAGTAAATCAGCTCCAAGTGATTTTAATTTTGGAAATCTGTTCCAAAGTATATCCACACAAAATAGAGGGATGTGATTGTATACAAATGTAAGCAAGGTTTGCAATGATTATCTTTTAGTCTGTTTGGGCCTCTTGTGGTCAATTTGCGGTCTACAAATGATTAGTAACTATGATCGGGCCAACCGACCATCCTAAATCTAGTTGATGATCCCTGCTTTAGGCGATCTGAGGTCAGGTTGCCTACTACACCAGGTCTCCTTTGGGTTCTCTCTCCCTCTTTTTCTCTCTCTCTCTCTTTTGTCCATCCCCTGTTTATGCCCAGTGCTTCCTAGTACTTCGTGTTCCGTCAGATGAGCCAGAGAACAACACTGCTCATCCTCCTGAACCGGCATGCTGTCTGATGTTGCATTTCTACCACAGTGTTGCCTAACGTTCACATGTAAACTATCATAGCCGACGATCCTCTGGGTCTGTGTTGTTGTGACTATCGAGAGAGGTTTACCGTGTGATTCATACGGAGGGGGCCTCCTATCCCCCTTAACCCTTCTTTGATCTGTACGTGTCTCTTGTGTTTTGACGCCCCGTAGGTTCTCATAATCATTTTTCAAATTTTTTTGCTCATGTTTTAGAAGATAATCAAGGTATAGTGGTGGAACTGTGTGCTCTCTCCACACAGCTGGCGAGAGAAGGACCAGTCATAACAGTGCGTGGGAATGACAATGTCCCATAACCCCTACCGCTTACCCTGTCTCCAAAATACTTTAGCCCTAAGCCTCGCCCCGGGGCTACAAGCAACACACTCTCTCACTCGCTCTCACCTATTCAACAGTGTCACCAGACCCAGACATGAAAAACAACTTCATTTTGATTCGTCCAAATGAAGGCAGCACACAAGACCTGCCTATTTAAAGACACTGTAATAGCCACATGAAAACTCCCATCGCCTTCTTACCAAAGAGCAGACCTGTTTCATTAGCTCACTGGGCGATACGAGTCAATAAACATGGTTCATCGTGAAAGGAATTGATTCATTGACTATAATAAGCTGGACCGTCGAACAGATCTTTGGAACGCTCGCTTGATACTTAGCAGAGTCAATTGCTGTTCAGAAATGTGATCACATGACCTAGATCCCTTACCCCCCCCCCCAAAAAAAAGGCAATTGAATCTCCATTTAATGTTAACCGTCAAAGTCAATCACCATCCACATGTGTTGACGAAGTGAGTATGAATTGCCAGAGTATTCCGAATGAGTCAAGTATAATGTAATTGTATCAACTCCCTCCCACTCCACTGACTGACAGGGGTGGAAGATCTGGAGGCATCCCACACCCTAACTGTGGAGAGAAAGTGGAGGGATGGTGTTGGTTAGCCACCAGTCAAATGCACCCACCCAGACAAGAGTGTAACATTTTTTTTTTAAAGAACGAATCAAAACAATAAGAGCATTGTGGCATGTTGAAACGCCTTGGGTGCCGTGCTATAAATGTCGTTATCCGTTTACGACTCGCCTGCTAATGTGATCTTCCTCCAAAAACGACTTCTATGAGACGCCTTGATATTTTTAGTCCTAATTAGCCACATAGTTCCAGGGATATCCTTTACTATTAAAGACCCCGTCCTTGTGCCATCCAGACAGACAGAACCATCCATAAGATAGTGCTTCGCTCTTATCTCTGCCGAGTAAAACACAAAGTCTGTATCCCCTGTGATTCTCACTGCATTCTGTTATTAGTCCGTCTATTGCATACACGTATTGTATTGCATTGATACATGTGTCTATTGACATTGCCGTGTACGTAGTGTGTGGCGTGTACAGGTCAGACACATGAACGATCAGTGTGTGGCCCGGGCCCGGCTTCATGACACGGCTAGCCATCAACACTTCCTGTTTCTGAGGAGAGGATGTTACACTCAGGCCTGACAAGGCCCACTCTGTTTATGAATTCCTGAGGCCAGATACAGCCACAGAGTCATGGAGTTCTCTGGAAACAAGACACGTTTGTGTGTGTGTGTGTGTGTGTGTGGGGGGGGGGGCGTGTATATGAAAGTTACAGTATGTTAGATGTGTCACTGGTACGTCATCTTGCGTCTACATGTGAAAAGATAATGCGTGTGTGTGTGTGTGTGTGTGTGTGGTCAATGTGTGTGTGGGAGGCAGTAAATCACTCTAATCAATTGTGGGACATATCATGGCATTCCAGACATGACGGACACAGTTCTTCTGGTGGCGGGCCAGTGGTGGGAGAGTACATCTGTCCCATGGTGTCCAAGACAGGACCCTTACAAATCCCAGGGTTCCCAAAGAGAGGAAGTGCATTTAACACGGATGCCTCACCACTGCTGTGTATGTCTGACAGACTCCACTCCCAGTGGAGGAAACCACTGTCTCTGGGTCTGTGTGTGGGGCTTGATTTGGTGTTGTCAGTATCACAACATTTGTTGACATCTGTTAATGACTTTTTTGTCATTCTGTGGACACTGGAGGGAGATTCTCCCCACCACGCAATTAAACACAAGAATACAATCAGAAAAAGAGAGAATGTACACACAGGGAAGAAAAATGGAGAGAGCGAATGAAAGAGGGAAGGAGGACAAGAAACAAGTGTGAGAGAGAGTAAGGGCTTGTACCGTAGGGCCCTTGAAGGCGCGGCGTGTGTCGGGTGCGGATCGGGACGCCATCGAGAGCCTTATCGCTCCATCGTGACACGGCCAGGGGAGCGGCAGTACATTAATGCCTTGGTGCGATAGGGACTGTCTGCCTCGTACTCCTCTTCAATGCAGATAAGCCCCTGCAGAGGCAACGATAGCGCCGGCGGATTAGCACACGCTCCCCGCTCGCAGGCACGCCAGCCACGCATTCGCCTCATTTATTGTTTAGAGAGCTGTGACTGGGAGAGTAGGGAGACGCAGAACAGGAGAGGGAGAAAGTAGAACCAAAACAGAGAGGAGAATGAGGAACGAGAGAGATGTGGCGTATGTAGTAGGTCAAAGGGAAACAGGGAGGCTTTTAACGGATCTTCCCTTCACTGTGGTACATCGCTCTTGGAGGCACCAGTCGAAAGGCGGCCTGGTTTGGGCTGGGTTGGAGAGGGCCTTGGAGGGGCTGCTCCCCAGCTCCTCCTGTAGCTATGGAGTGAAGTTTCCCATGACAATTAGTCCCTTCTAGTGGCTCTGCAAGTGGGTGGAGGTCAGTGGCGAACATGTTTGATATCACACAAACCGACGGTGGCGTGTCTCTCTTTTCTCTCTCCTTCCCTCCCCTGGTGACAACGTGTAGACAGCTCAGTATTCACCTGGGTTCTGGTCGCCATAACAGCGAGCTGAGGGCTTGTTATTGCTGTGCTGTGGTCTTGTTTGCGTGGTTATTTTTGTGGTTAAGCTGGGGCTGGGGCTGTGCTGTGCAGAGCGGGGTCCCTGTGGTGCTCTATCCTGTTCACACACAATGTAAGGTGCTAGCTCGTCCTTAGCTCTACACAGCCCTGTATGGCTAAGCCAGCTGATGGAGCTTGCTTGTTTATTTGAGGCATTTGCATTGTTTGAGTGTGTGTGTGTGTGTGTGTGTGTATGTGTGTGTGTGTGTGTGTGTGTGTGTGTGTGTGTGTGTGTGTGTGTGTGTGTGTGTGTGTGTGAGATCGTTGGTTTATGTGTGTGTGCTTGCTTGATTGTTCGTGAGAGACTCCCTAAGGCTTCGTAAAATGTGACACAAATAAAAACGCTCAAACACAGGCACACACAAACACGCACGCACACACACACACACACACACACACACACACACACACACACACACACACACACACACACACACACACACACACACACACACACACACACACACACTCTCTCTAATTGAGGGTGGAGGGGTTATTGGGGGTCCTGGCCTCAGGCCCTCAGGGGGTCTGTGTGTAAATTGAGAGTTTAAAGGGGGAGCCGAGGCATCCAAACATCTAAACATGTCCTTTGATGCCTGCTCTGTCTCTCTCTCTCTCTCTCTCTCTCTCTCTCTCTCTCTCTCTCTCTCTCTCTCTCTCTCTCTCTCTCTCTCTCTCTCTCTCTCTCTCTCTCTCTCTCTCTCTCTCTCTCTCTCTCTCTCTCTCTCTCTCTCTCTGTCTCTCTCTGTCTCTGTCTCTGTCTGTCTCACACACACACACACACAGAAGCCATTTTGATGCCCTCAGCAGCAGGCAAAGCAGGGCCTGGTCCAAAGCCCACTCAGCTCATGCACGCTCTTAAGCACTAATTAGATAATTAAAAGTGGCATCCTTCTTCCTGCCATATTTCATCCCTCTCCTAACCAACGGCATGTCCAGCTCTTTGAAATGGATACTGTATCACTTCCCATCCCAAACAAGTCACCAACAGCCCCCAAAACTACAAGGGGAGTACCCCTCCCAGAGCGGCTCTGAGGAGCGGCCCATGTTAAGAGGTGTTGAAGGCTTTGGATGACTGGCTATTCATCATTCTCCACGTTTCCGGGACTAGAACTAACCACAAATGAAATATCAAAGCCCGGGAATGCGTTTGTTATAGCTGTTATTTTCTCTTGGTTTTATTTTGCTTTTTAATTTCATTCCTGTTATAAATCACTGCAGAAAATACATGTTACAGAAATGATTCATTACAGAAATGACACGAGAAATGTTACTTAGAGAAAGGAAACAAAGCGTAAAGAGGTGTTTCAGTACTGTTCTGTGTGACTCCTCAGTTACTGTGGCACTTGAATTCCTGACGTTGAAATCACCGACGAATGAATGCATTATTCATTATTATTCATATTATTAATTATGTCAATATATACATTTTGGATTATTTTAGATTTTTTTTTAAACAAGACAATATCTGAGTACGGCATTTCTAAATCACACCAACGCGGTTGGACAGAAAAACTTACGTCACTTAAAAATAAAATACATGCATTGCTTTACCTTCACTTTGAATTTTTTATTGTTGACTATTTTTGTTATTTAAAACAAAATCGTAAAATATGTACATGCTTTTCTACTATGCTGGCAACAAAATGTAGGATGACCAAAGCATCATACATGTACATTATTACACACATTATGTCAATGTCTCTAACGACACAGGAAATGATAGGTTTTTTATACGACAGATAAAGATGAGGGACCTATTGAGATGTAATATACTGGTGCTCTCGTAGGAGGAAGTGGTTAGAGAGCATGTGGGCAGAGGTTATGGTCTGTGGTACGGGAGGATCATGGGTTTTTAACCTCTCTCTTTTTTGTGTGTGTTCCCATCTTTGCTGTGCTTGGGGATGTGTGTGTGGTGTGGTGTGTGTGTGGTGTGTGTATGTTAGTGTGTGTGTGTGTGCGTGTGTGCGTGTGTGTGTGCGTGTGTGTGTGTGGGAGCATGCACGGTCCATGTTATGTCACCCAGCAGCCGTGATGTCTGGATCAGTGGTGTCATAATTACGCATCCTGTTTACATCCTATTGTGTTTCATTTCAGCACGTAGCGCACAGCACAGCACGGCCCTGCACAGCCCACCCTCCCCTTCAGTCCCCCAGCCCTCCCCTCCTCTCTGCCTCCCTGGCTGCGCGTTGGAGGCTTCTCTGTTGATTTACTAGGACAGTAGTCAGCCCTCTGGGACAAACCCCTCCTCCTCTCACCTAACCTGGCATAGCCTCACCCTATATAGCCTCACCACCGCTAGGATAAAGGACACAAGGGCAGAAGGGGCGGTGGGCTCACACACACACACACACACACACACACACACACACACACACACACACACACACACACACACACACACACACACACACACACACACACACACACACACACACACACACACACACACACGTTTAAACCACTGTTTATTTATTTTTGTTTAGCAAACAAACAATTGTCTGGAATTCTGCAGCGTTTATAGCGTGTTATCCATGCTCGGGTGCTTGTTCTGAACAGCATTTCATATGAATGCAGATTTAGTGAATGTTGAGTGAGCTGGAATAGGGATTTTTATAGAAATAGGAGCCAAGGCCTATTTGTAACTCTGGGTTAAAGCCTCATTAAGTAGGCCTACATGGCTTACCACTGTAAACAGTTGAATATTTCTTAATGACATCGGTGGAATGGCATTGATATACAGTACATGTGAACCTCTGCCCCCCCCTCCAGCCTCCGCTCTCTGCTTTTCATTAATATCAAGTGATTGAGCGGAACATTAGCCGATAAAGCCCGGAATAAGATGACACATACACCACGGCTGGAGGAATTAAAGCATAATATAACCACTCGGCCTTGCACACAGAGCCCTTCCCGTCAGAATGGGTGACATTTTGATTTCCAACGTTTCTGGCACACCAGAGTGGGATGCGCAGAGTGATTTCTCTTTTAAGTGGGGAGATCGTTAAGTGATTGTTGGGGTATGTCCCCGCCACACCCGCTCCCCCACCCTCCCCAACATAACACCCTCTATACCCCAAAGACCTGGGCTATTGATCTCATCTGCACTCAGGAAGTGGGCAGGCTCAACAACAACAACAGAAAGAAGGGGGCCCAGTGTCTCTTTAAAGTCTCAGTCCGGTTGGTTATTTTCACAGGGAGCTGAGAGCACATCACTTTTTATTAGCTTCATAAATCACCTTTGTTGTCAATCAAGCCACAGAGAATAATTGGATGTGGTTGAAGCCTTGCGTGATGGATTATAAATCATTCAAGATTAAATTAAAAGATAATGCACAAACTTAATGGTTTGTGTTTTGCAGTCTAAATTGCCTCGGAGCGCTGCTGTTTTCTAGCTTTATTGCCAGCCGTCTTTCTTTCCTCTAAAACCCTACGAATTTCAGACCTTTTATTGCTCAACGGCCCAGCTAAAGTTTCCCATTGCGGTTGGTGGTGTGTATGAGTGTGGTGTGTGTGTGAGTATATGTGTGTATGTATATTTGTGTGTGTGTGTGTGTGTGTGTGTGTGTGTGTATGTATGTATATTTGTGTGTGTGTGTGTGTGTGTGTGTGTGTGTGTGTGTGTGTGTGTGTGTGTGTGTGTGTGTGTGTGTATATTTGTGTGTGTGTGTGTGTGCCCATGCTGACATGCGTGTTTGTCAGTCACGGCTCCAGTCCAGCCCGCAGCTCAACCCTGAACGCTGCTCTGCTTGTAAATTTAGCCCGGGCAATATCAAAAGCAATCAGGTGCACGCTATCCTTTCTGGAGCGTCATCCTGCGACTAAATCAGAATAAACAAATGTCTGCATTAGGATGCAGTGGGGCCCAGAGCACACAAGCAGATTAGACTTGACACAGCCTCAAACAACCACAGCTTCTCAGATGCTGGAGCTCTCTCTTCCTCTCTCTCTCTCTCTCTCTCTCTCTCCCTCCCTCTCCACCTTTACACAAACCCAATAACGAAAGAGACAAGAGTGTGAGTGTGTGTGAGAGGGAGAGTATAAAGAGAGACAGAGGAGAGGGCTGTATCCTCCACATTAGTGACAGAGCCGGCGATTTCCCTTTCTGTCCGTTTGTGTTCTGACAGATTTGGCATTATCATAATCGCCCTCCCGTACATGACGGGACGTTAAAGTGATGCTGTCGTTTTATTTACGGGCAGGTCGTCCCGCGCCTCCCCTTGGCCCGGCGCTAACTTCCCCGGGGCCGAGCCGAGCCGAGTAGGTCAAATGACATCTTTTGATCAGGGCTGTCCAAAGAGATCAGAGGAGACTGGCAGGTAATGGATATCCAGTGACAAACCAAATCTAGAGCAGGGATGGGAGCTGGGAGCTAGCGCCGAGTTGGCTGCCACTTCCCCATTAGGACTGCTCTCTCCTCCCTTTCCCAGGGACTGCAGACTGACATCTCCACCGACCACCTAAATCACAGAGCCGACCGCTCTTAACACTGGGTATTATGGTTTGGAAATAGCTATTATTTCCCCTCTAACATTTTTGTTCGAGTCTTTGTGTGTCCTTCTGTGTGTGTGTTTCAATGAGACAAAGGGATATCAGGGGTTGTATTCAGTGTTCTCCTCTTTTAAGCCATGTGTTTTATGTTTGTTTTATCTGTCTCATACTTGCCGTTTGAGTGTGTATTTGTGCGTGTGTATTAATATCAGTGTGCGTGGGTGTGGGTGTGTGTGTGTGTCTTCAGAGAAAGTACAGCAAGGCCCCAGGGATCGCAGCAAGCCAGATCTGTTCTCTCCCATTACCCAGCAGCCCTCTCTAATGGGAGACTGACACAGTCCTGTGATTCTGTTCTGAGTTGGACTCGAGCAGAGAGGGGAAGGCAGGGCAGTACAGGGAAGGATAGAGCAGGGAGGGGCTCAAGGAGGTACCAGAGGGGCTCAAGGAGATACCAGAGGGGCTCAAGGAGATACCAGAGGGGCTCAATGAGATACCAGAGGGGCTCAAGGAGATACCAGAGGGGCTCAAGGAGATACCAGAGGGGCTCAAGGAGGTACCAGAGGGGCTCAAGGAGATACCAGAGGGGCTCAAGGAGATACCAGAGGGACTCAAGGAGATATAGATGAGAGATGGTGGTAATTATTTATCCTGCTCAGCCCTGGTTGGACCAGCAGTCCCACATCCCTCCCTGCCTCCACTCCCTCCCCTTGGGAACAGATGACTGTGACCTCTGGTTGCCCTGTGCTTTAGGAGTGTGACTGCTCCAAGTGGTGCACATCTGAATAACAAAGGGAAGCTGGCGGACAATTTGCTTGAGATCATCGTCTCTGCTTGATAATAGTGTGTGTGCTGTCTGTTAGTGGGCCGTTTGAGACAGTGCTGGAAGTGATGCGGGCGCACAGCTCATAACCCCACCCCCCAGCCCACATCTAAATGTCAGGGGGTGATTCCATTGGCCGCCGTCTCATGTAGGGCGCATCAGAGAGCGGCATAGTAATGGATGTTTAGGGAGTCAATTATCATAACCCCCTGGCTAGATAGACTAATATACACAGGCAGTTTGTATGGATATGAAGAGGTCCTTTTTAGTATTGATGTTTAATATAGTATAATCACATTCTCTGTGAACCACTATGCCTGTGCTATGGGTGTGCCAGACATGGTCTCTGTCAGATACTGGCTAAGCATTTTGAAACAAGTCTATTCTAGTTGCAGCTGAGGGAGTGTGTGTGAGACAGAAAGAGTCATATTTGTTGTATTTCTGTGATCCTCTACCCAACTAACTGTCTCCCCAACAGGCCTATTTTATTTGTTCATTTATTTGACTTTCTATTGAACCTTTATTTAACTAGGCAAGTCATGTGACGGGATGGATGTGACGGGATGGACATCGGCAGAGAAAAACGCTCCTCTACAGTTTGCCAGCATTTCATACAACAGAATGCACACAGAAACCAGGTCTCTCTCGGTCATTCAGGCCAACTGGGGAAATGTTGACCTTGTCTCTGCCTTCTGTAGACTTCACGGTGAGATTGTCTCTCAGAGGGAAGTCCGTTCAGAGCTGTGTGGTGTGGACCTGTCTGAATGGGGTCATTTTGAGCCCGTGTGTAATTTTGAGAAACACGGCTCTCCGTGCCACTTCTCAGTGTGTCTGACAGTCTGGGATTCACTACGGAACTACTCCCATGGTTTTAGTGGTGTGTAAAGAAAGACAGGATTCTCGCCGCGTTTTCGGGTCATCCAGAATAAGTACAAATTAAAATATAGCAGGGGGATTTGTCAGTAGCGCTGTTTTTTATTTGTTCGTGGGGAACGCCTCGACTAACACTGCGTTTATCGCTGAGCGCCTCGGCACCACGCTCCGCCACTTGTCTGTGAACACGGAGCAAATCAAATCAAATATAATTGTGCTTGTCACATGCGCCGAATACAACGGGTGTAGTAGACCTTACCGCGAAACGCTTACTTACAATCCTATTAACCAACATTGCAGTTCAAGACAAAGAGTTAAGCAAATAATTATTAAATAAACTGAAGTAAGAAATTCAATGATGGAAACACAATAAAATAACAACAATGAGGCTATATACAGGGGGTACCGGTACCGAGTCAAAGTGCAGGGGGTACAGGTCATTTGTACATTAAACGTTACTGTTTAAGAAAACAACCTGAACTTAAGGTTTCATTCGTTTCTAGATGGATAAGCCTTATTTTATTTCTACAGCGCATAGATAAGAAGGGTTAGGAGGGGGGGGGGGGGGGTATCCTATTTGTTTTGTTGAGAACGCGTCAGTAGAACTCTGTGGCGCGTCAAGGCGTGGAGACGGGCCGGGGAAGCACCCTGGCGAAGGGATGGCGACGGCAGGGGGCCAGGCATGTAGGAAGGCACCTGGAGCCGGCGGCACGGCGAGGCACGGTGTGTAAATACGCTGTCAGCCACTCTCCAGCTGAGTGGCATGAGCAGCCGATTAGCCGCTCTCGCACCGGTGTTCATGCATAATCTTACAGTTCCGCCGCCGCTCCCGCCGACACCCCGTTACCAAACCTGTTCTATCTCCCCTAATCCACCACCACTCAGATATACGCTCCCCTCGCCTCATCATCACACAGCCAAGCACTGGCCGGCCCGCCAGCACAATGCATATGCAAATACTCTACATAATACCTTGGGCCTTTTCCGGTGCTTTTGATATGTGTCCTCATGTCACCGATTCCTTTGCATTCTCTCTCTGTCTCTCTATCTATCTGTCTCTCTCTCTCTCTCTGTCTCTCTCTCTGTCTCTCTCTCTCTATCTCTCTATCTATCTATCTATCTGTCTCTCTCTCTCTCTCTCTCTCTCTCTCTCTCTCTCTCTCTCTCTCTCTCTCTCTCCCTCCCAATTTAAGGAGCTTTATTGGCATGAGACACATATGTTTACATTGCCAAAGCAAGTGAAATTGATCATTTAAAAAAAGTGAAATTGACACTACAAAATGAACAGTCCACATTACACTCACAGAAGTTCCAAAAAGAATTAAGACATTTCAAATGTCATATTATGTCAGTTCTCTCTCTCTCTCTCTCTCTCTCTCTCTCTCTGCAACATTGCTATTTGAATCCATCTCAATAGGTCCTGGTGGTCTTGGGCTGTATAGAGATGGCTGGTTAAAGTAGCCTTTCCTTTCAGAGGCAGTGTTTACGTGTAGCCTTGGAGAGTTGGCTCCATTCGTCAGGCGTCTGGGTCGATGGGGCGTCTCTCTACGATCGATGGCACGCCTCGACGATCCCTCGCCTCCATTCTCCCTCGCTTCAATCGCTCGCTCCGGCCAGAAATGGCCCCTTACCCACCTCCCTGCCACACACACACACACACACGCACGCACTCACACACACACACACACACACACACACACACACACACTAGATGAGAACACACACAGCCGCCCAACCAATTTGTCTGTGCATGTCAAATCGCAATAATTAAGCATTATTGATCTCAGATTCAATTAACTTCATTAACGCAGGTCATGGCAGCGGCGAGTGGCGAGCGAGAGGAGAAGGGGAGGTATAGGATCTCATCAGAGGGGATCTGAGGGGAGGAGAGGGGAGAGACAGAGACAGGGGTCTGGTGCTATCTCATATCCTCCACGACCACACTGGCAGTGTCAGTTTAAGGCTGACACTGCCGTAAGCTAAATTATATCCTTCTAATGATATCATTTAGCAGATAGGCCTACTGCTGTATTGGAGCTAACTACCTCCCATTATGAAGGTGGGGTTGGGTGCTATATTTAGCATCTTTCATTAGCAACCAACTAGCACTTCTTTCCC